>NC_088602.1:105481517-105534017 GCF_036013475.1 Columba livia | reverse complement strand
GCTTGAAACAGCAACCTTTCCTGGAGTTCAAATTCACAGTGGTCCATTGTGGAATATCAAATGAATACTGAATAATAGTTATTGATTTTTATTATTATTTTTAGAAACGGGAACATTTAACTTCGTGCTTTGAAAAGTGGAATGAAATTCTAAATAATTTGCATGTAATTTTTTTCAAACCACTAAGTACAAAGTGCCTGAACGTGTATCCTGCCAGTTATGGCAGCCCCTCTTTTTAGAGTTTAAAAAGCTTAATATATGTGCATTCTTGCACATTCTAAATTTCAAAGTACTTTAGACATAACAAATGGATTTACAAACTATATATAGGTTCACTTACTTTGTCGCTGAAGTGCTGCAGCTACCTCAAGGATTGAACACAGCAGCTGTTTAACAACCGAGAGAAACGTCACATCTCACCGAAGAGCAGGAGCTGAAGAATACTGTATCAAACGAAGCTGCAAAGGGAGCTTGAGGCTTTAGAGTAAATTGTGGTCTGGTAGAGTTCATTTGGCCAGGACGCTTGGGATAAACCACCAGAACTTAACAGAAGGTTCCACAGGACCTTTAATGGCCGTGTGTGACCTTCATGTCATCTGAAAGATGATGCTTTGTTCACTTCTAGAGATGAGTCCATCATGAGGAGGCCTCACTGGAACCTCTTCGTGCTTTTGGTAGATCTCTCTTGCAGAAACCGACTGTAATTGCAAGATAGGGCTGGGCACGGGTAGGACAAAGAGAGAATGGCTAGTAGAGAAGAATTAACTTCTAATAATAATAGTTCCTACGGAGTTGGTTGTTACACAGGAGAACATTTCCTGAAGTGTGAAGGAATTCATTCACCACCATTTTGGATTTCCTGATGTTTTGATGGTGTGTCAATGACATTCCCCTCTAGAGTGTGAGAAAGTGGTTCAAGTTACAGAAGCTATGAAGTAGCATTTGTTAGAGCTGTGTTGTACGAGCTAAATGGTAACGGTAACAGATTTCATTGTATATGAGGCAGGGTTTTTTTCAGTCTTTGTGGAAAAGTTTTGAACAGGTTATGCTATGACAGTTACGGTGCTATGTGAAACCTTCAGCATAATTTGACCTGAAGAATGGGTTAACTTGTTAAATCACCTGGTGTGGAGTAGTGCATGATAAGGATGGGAAGGCTCAAAAATCCTCACCTAACCAAAACAGTCTGTTGGCACGGATAATAAATCGTATGAGGTTTGGCTGCTTTCCTGCTGCCACACAAGGTTGTTGTTATCTAACCTAATTTATGTCTTCCAGTCAGCTTTCCGCCTCATTCCTCTTTCAGCAACATTCCTCACCCCAATTGCAGAAATGTATAGAAACTTCAAACTATGAGCTAGCTATGATAAAAATGAAATTTCTGCTTGAGGCAGCTCCTCTGCTTAGCTGTACTATACATACAAAGTTATTCATTGTTGGCTACACAAATATTTTTTTTTTAAATCTGCACTTTCCCCAACTTTTTCCAAAAAAAACCAAAAAACAAAACAATTAGAACTTGTAGTGTTCCCTTGAGTAAACCATAACAAGAGAATTGATAGTTCTTGACTGAATACATTCAGCACATTACCTTACAAAAAGTTATTGATGACCTAACATAGATAATATAGTCTTGAAGCCTTGTGAAGAAATAATGTATTAAAGATGACATCCTTTCAACAGACAATTTCCATTGCAGACTTATACAGTGAAGATAAAATTGAGTGGGATATATAAATTGGGTGAATCAAAGATGAAAGGTTGTAATGAAAAGACAATGAAGAAAGACATGTCTTTTGTAAAAGTCGTTAGAATTAAATACTAAACTTTCCCAACTGGCTGTATTTGGCTGTATTGAGTTTGACATGTATGCACCCTTACTAGCAAGAGTATTGGATTTATCAGGAAGATCAAAAATCCTAGAGTTTCCTTGTGGAGAGCAGAAGGTGAACAGTCATTTTTCTGAAGAATTCCCTTGGTAGCCTTTGATTCGGTTGCACTCTTAGCGACCTTGGTGTGTGTTGTGGCCCTGGTCTCTACATGAACAGGCTTGTTATACCTGTGGAAATCAGCTGCCTTGCTATGCAGAATTGGAATGAGCTTTTTAATTATATAAGACTTAAGAATAACTGTTAAAATCATAAATTTTTAACTAAAAGGTTACAAGAGTATAAAACATTATTGACATTGTATTTTGCAGTAAGTACATTTCTTCAGGTGCTTTTGTCATCCTGTCTAGCTAATAAAGACGGCTAATGAGCCAGTTCAACTCTTCCTTGGCCAGAAACTTTTGAGAGCTAAATTTTTCCTATTACTTTTTTCTAAATGTTGTTACTAAATCTTCCAAGAGCAGCTGCTCTGGGCAATCTGTTCTTCCTCTACTCAGGTGGAATGTCCTCTTCCTTGTTCATTTTTATTCCCTATAATTTGGGCACTGGGGTGCTGCATGATACTGTAAAGGATAAGGTCATTTTTTTTTTCAGTCTTATTTAAGATTATATGATTGACATTTTTGTTGTATATATTTATGAGGACTTACCCTGCTCCAAAGTTTCAGGTTGCTTTTTTGTATTTGCTGTCTTTTAAGTCTCAGAAATACAGCTTCACTGGCCTAACAAATTAAATGTCTTACTTATTCATTATTTATGTCCCCTGTAAGATTTATTATGTTTAGCTTCCTACAAGCTTTTTATACACCCTGCATAAGGGACTTTTTTTAATATATAATGAGGCAAGGATTGGAGATGCATTTGAGGATGATATGACCAAAACTGCTCATATTTTGTTAGATTTTGAGAAATCCATTTACCAGTATCTCTTAATCCACTGTTGTTCAACGGGCTTGCTTTCTACTGGAGTACTGTGATGGCACTGACACAAGTTCACTGGCGGGTCCTTGCGGAAGCATCAACCCATTGAGAAGCATTGGGAAGGACGAGCTCCAAGTAGAGCCAGCATCGTGCCTACTAATGGTTTTCTTCCGTTGGATCAGTTCTGAATTTCTCTAACCCACATATCACGACAGGCAGCCTGCTTAACTGCTTTTTTGATTACTGAACCCTAGCTTCTTTCTCTACTTTTTTTCCATTAAGAAGTAGATTTGGCTGGCATTTAAAATTGTGTATTCAAGACAAGGCTTGAAGCAGAGAACATAATTTTGCATTTTCAAGATGGGTTTATTTGGTATCTGATGAAAAATAATGTGGTTCCTCAGGAAGAGGATGAAATTCAGTTAGCAGAGGTTGTGAGCACAGATAAATTATTTACGGGGAAAGTGAGTCTTTGCAATTAATTTTTTAAGTTACTAGAAAAATTAACATACATTCCATTGTGATTGGGCTACTTCTTACGGATGTGTAGGTAAATGGTGCAGATACTTATTCTAATGCCAGTGTTGGCAATAAATGACGAAATCTACCGTTTTTCCTTTTGACTAGAATTTTGGTAGACATCAGATCTTTCTATTAGGAGTGCTTTATCTAGTGAAGTTCACCTCTTTGAATGGAAACTGGTAATTTTTTATAGCAATACCACAGTTTTGTCTGACCTGTCCAGTTTGATCAAATGTTTTTACAAGCAATGCACCATGATCAGCAAGCATCTGGCTGAAATTCAAGTTCAAGTGTCCCTAGTTCTAGCTGTGAAGTTTCTGAAATGTCTGTCCCGTTACAGAAATTCTGTTCCCCTCTTTGCTGTTGTTATGGGTTGTCTTTTTAGGGCAGTGCTATAGCTGTGAACACAGATGTACGGAAGAGGGGAGGAACTCTCGTGAGGAAGCTCCTGCTTTTCTACACTTGGAGGGCATACTCTCTCAATGTTTTTGCTAGGTGGTTTCCCACTTTTAAACATATACATGAGTGCTTAGCTTTATACTGCAGTACCCGTATGTTCTGCCTGATCACTAGTAAGGAGGGAAGATGTTTCTGATAAGGTTTCTTAACTCTAAGGTTTATTCCTTTATGGTAAGAAGGTTTGTCTACTGTCGTTGTACTTCTTGTTTAGGCATCTCAAGTTCAGAACTGTACATTTTAGATTCATTGATTACACATTTTAACTTCCCTTGGGGAACACAGAGTCCAGTATTTTAAGCATCTGATAGCCAGTTTCATCAGATACGTTCAACTTCTCAGAAAGATTTTTGATGCTATCATCGGATAAGTTAAATATCTTTCTAATGAAAGTCTAATCATTAGACTGCTATGCTGAAACAAAAGTGAGAAAATTCTTTAAAAAAGGAGTTTGTTAAAACCCGGAAATGAACAAAATGTTTCTCTGACCAGCAGATCATTGTTAAGGGAGGTTTTCCCTGGAGTGTTCCCTGTCTTCCTGTCACAGCCAGCTGCTTCTTTTTTGTCCTAGAGACAAAATATCCCTTGCTCTTGGAGGTGCTCATGCTATTAATAACTATAACACATTCCTATTCCAGCGTACCTTCCAGAATTTACTCAGAAATGTGGCAAAGTAGATGCATGGTTTTTCTGTGAGGTTTGCTGTCACTTAAAAACTGCTTCTGAGCTTCCTACAGACTTTTGTCTGGAAGATCTGTCATCACAGGTTCTCTTGCATTGCCACTCTGGAACCTCAGAAATTACTTTTTGTCTTTTCCGCTGTATTTGGTAGAATATCATTTGTATTTGGTAAAATAACATTTAATTTTTAAAGAAATACTTTACGTGCTTTAGAGTTTGTGTGCCAGGGCAAAAAAGCAGCAGGCACTTCATCTATGTGTATTATTTTTAAGAGTCTATGGTAAAGTTTGAAAGATTAAATTTAAGATTTCTTCACTTTTTGAATGTGAACACTCAGAACTCCTAATATAACCGGATAGTTCTGCCCAGATAGATGTCTATGTGTATGTCTAAGGCAAAAAAAGCAAACTTAATTCTAGCCCCTGAGGGAAGGGATAATCTTTAGAACACTTCATTTATTTTTTTTTCTTCTTTTTTTTTTTCTTCTTTTTTAATGATGATGCTAGAATATCTAGGACCTCCTCACTGCTTTAGTAACTTTTCCTTCCCCTAACTTTACAGAAGGGGAGCTGAAGTTACTGGGAGGCTGAGAGAGATGCACCTAATGGTTTGCAGGTCTTTGCAGAAATGGAGGTAGAAAACAAGTCTTCTCTGTCCTTGTCTAATGCTTAAATACCAACCGTTCCTTTTCTGTTAGAGAATGGAACTGCAGAAAGATCACTTTTTGCCTCTTCTGTGAATGTGTCCCATTTCACATTTTCACCTGGGTTCAGCAGAATTCTTGGTGTCCAGGGTTTCTCTCATCTCCGTCAGAGCCACAGCTTGCCAGAGTGTACTCTCTGAGATGAAAAATACTCCAGTCACCATTTTGCTTACTTTGTAATTGGAGTTCTTTCAATCAGAGCCAATTATTGCATAGGTTGCTACCATGATTCAATACCTTTTGCAAGAAACCTAGTGTTTTTCTTTAGACACGTATTTCTTTCAGCTACATGCAAAAATAATCTTTCCTGTTAGAGAATTCAGTTATTGTTTGTCACCGATCAAGATTTAATCCATTGAAAATTATTGTTTAAGGCAGTCTGTATTCTTAAAAAGACAAGTTGTTGGGGGTTTTTTAACAGTTTGCAGACAAACAGTTTTCATTTAATCGGGATACCTTGCTTGGAAGTATCCATTCTTCGTATGCTTTGTTTTAAATTGATTTCTTGGATCTTCATCTAAATATCTGTGGTTAGGATAACTGACAGGGCAAGGAAGAATTTTAATAATACCCTGACAGTTTCATTTGTGTAATGATAACTCAGTAATAATCAGCTTGGACTCCTTTTTCTTGTGAGAAACAAGGAGACACCATTCAAATAATAAGCAGAGAAACTGGAAAAAGGGCAGCTTCACTCATGCTCCATCCCCACTTCATGTCAAGTCACCAGCTGATCGTTTCCAGAGCTGTGATTACACACAGAATCTTTAACATTGATGAACTACATATAGAAAGTTCCACTGCTCATATCATGAGAGTCTAGTTACAGTAAATCGTGGTGGGCATTTCTGGTTTTCTTTTTATTTTTTTTTTAAACTGTGTTATGTGGGAAGCACCTGCGAAGATAACACATAATCCCTTGTATCTGTACTAGGAAACAATATGACAACAAAAGGACTATACAGATTACAGTTATTAATGAGCTACAGAGCTATCTCTGTCACAACTATTAAATTAATTACAGTTTAGTTGCATGTTTGGGGTGTCCCATGGAAATGAATGGGTGATTTATATCATTCACATCATGTTATTAGAGGATCGTTTTTTAATTGGCAAGTGTGTTTACTTTTTCGTGTGTTATTAAGTGGCTTCAGTAACTGGGACATAACTTGTTCAGACAATTTTTGAAGTTTTTGAGAATCTTCAAAATAACCCTCCAGACTATTGTATGCTTTTTGTCTGAACTTTACTCTGTACCTCTTGAATGAAAATTCACTGGGGCTGGTGTTTGACCTACACCTCTTCTGGAACATGCACACACACACACACTATTGACCTCACTCATCAGAGCAGCTAACAAAATCAAAACCTGAAGTTTTTATTTTTTTGCCTGTTTTTAGGTGGGCTAATTCCTCTTCTTTGTGGATAATCTCAGGGCTGGTGTCTTTCTCTCTTCTTGTTTGGACTTGGCAGTTGAAGGATGCAGGACAGAATCTCTGTTTTTTTCCAAAGCAGTCTACAAAATTCACATCAGTAACAATCCGTTTTAAACATACATCATGTGGTGAAACCTGTCTCACCCAGAACACTGTTAGACTTGTAGACGGTGCCAGAGCTGTGTCTACAGAAGATCGCGTTGAAAAATAGAGCGCATCAAAATTTGTGTATGTACTGATGCCAGTACTGCTTTCAGTGCTGAAGAATCCATTTTGAGTTACAGAGAAGGAGACTGAAAATAACCTATGTTTTGCCCAGAAAGGAAAGCATATGGGGATCAGTCCTGCTTAACATTGACTGTTTGTGGAAGGAGCAGATGGCAGCATAATAAGCTGTTTGGAGCTGTGTCTGGTACCTGAAGTGCTGCCATTGATTCGAACCTAGGGTAGTAAACTTGCCTTATAAGTCATTGAGATGTGCCTTTATACACAACTGATCTTAACATTTCAGTGCCACCCACCAAAAAGATGCTTTCCTTTGCTTTGTCGTCTGCATAATGCGACTTTTCTTTAGCATTGAGAGCCATTCTATAGAAGTCTGAGAGCTGCTTCAGAGACATGAGATCAAGACTTGCATTGATAAAGCTGATCATATACGCTGCTACAGACAGGTGGGGGCATCTATAACCTGTTGGGGACAATTTGTCTAACCAAAACAGAGGAGGAAGGATCTTATTTAATGGAAGAGTCGCCTGTGTACATCCTCGTTCCAGAGTAAGTTAAGCAAGTTAAATAAACTGTATTGAAAGTCTCTTTGCATTTCCAGCTGAAGCAGTAATCTTGCATAGTCTGAGAAGTTTCAGGAGTTGCTTGTTTTTATTGTCAGTGCCACAGAGATGGGGACTTCAGTCAGTCTCTAACAATTCTGATCTTAGAGTAAAATGCTTTAGGGTTCATGATGAGTAGCTGAAGCATTTTCATATCTCAGTCTACACTCCTTATTGTCTTAACTTTTAAGAAAAATCAAGATCAACAAGAAGGAACATTGACTCAAAGTCCTTTATAATTTACTGAAATGCCAAATTTGCTTTAGGGAAAATAGTATCCTCTGTGGCAGATACTTCTTCAAATTATTTAACTACTTGAGCTCAAAGAATAATTCATTAAAAGAGAAACTGAGAAACTACGCTTTGAAAGTGGAAACATAGCTTTTCATATTTCTTACTCCCTTGCTAAAACCTAGAATTGAGAGAATGAATCCTCAAGTCTTGAGAAACAGGAATATGGTAATTCAAAGCAGTATGTTTAGTTCCTTCTCTGTAAATGATAGTGGCTTTTTTGTTAGCACATGCATGCTTTCACATCTAAAACATGTTTAGATAAGCTTGTTTGCTTGTGTATCTAGCCTATTTATAGTGGTGTTTATTTACTAATAAACCACTTTTTAAACGCTGTACTTGTGCTTGTTGAATGATAGTCAAGATTCTGTTAAAAAAAGGCTTTCACAAATATTAGTAAATTATTTTGCTGAAAAAATGCAATGTTATCCATTTCATAACAAAATCATAATTTAAATAAATATGTATAAGTTGCTTACACAGATTGCACTTTCAGAGTGTATGCTTCTGGATAGCTGACAAGTGCCAAATGTTTGTGTAAAGTGTATCAATCAATCGAGAAAAGACTTTATTCCTAAAAAAAGTAAATAAAAAATAAGGTTGCAGCTACAGAGCTAGATTTAAATAATTTAAATAAACAGAAATATCTTTCAAATTGAAGCTTTTTAGCCTTGCTACAATCTAGATTGTGAGAACAATACTTGTTCTAGGAGCTTTTTCCATTGTTATCCATAGCATCCTGCATCTGAGCATCAGAAGTGGCATCCTTGATTTTTGCAAGCAGAGAGAAGACTCAAAATGTGCCTCAGATAAGATAATGAGGGATAAAACTTTGCTTTTCCTTGGCAATACGCAGCCGTTCTTGAACATCAGCAGATTGCATGAAATGGTAAAAAAGCAGCCTTATACCTTGTCTGCAGAGGCCTCTAGTAACCTCAGGCCTCTAGTAGTGGTCTCTCCCTCTTTGCCATGAAGTAGGACCGCAGCCCATAGATGGTTGATTTGTGGTTCTGATCTGGGAGCTACCTTACGCAGATCCTTTCCCTGAAGGCAGAATTTATTCTTAGTAAAGCAGCTTCATGTAATCTTCTTGGTTGGGCCCTGCATAGTTGATTTGGTTTCTGGCTGTGAGAACTTGGAGGGTCCTGAGAAACACAGGATGATTTGCATTCTTCCTGAGGTGCGGTTCTGCATGAAGTTCTCCAGAAGAGGTTTCATATGCAAATTTCAGCTCTACTACTAATGTAACTACTCCTACATTGATACAGTCCTAAAATTGCATTTGGCCCTTCGAAGGCAATTGCAAGGCTGATGTGGCCCGCAGTGAAAAGGGGTTTGATGCACCTGGTGTTTTGTGTGTTCGTTACATGAGGATGCTTATGGGTTCAAAGTCTGTTGGGGCAGCGCTTGGGACTACTGAAGTATGGTCAGATCCATATTGTCAGCAGGAACAGTCTGGGCACATCATCTTCTGAGCCATGCCCATGCCCCATCTCTGTCTTAGATATTCAGTTGTCATGGCCCAAAACTCAGTCAGCAAACATTACAAATTTAGTAATATGGACAGTAACATTTCAGTGCTTGAGCTTGGTAATCAGCCCTGTTTTGTTTAGCAGGGAAGAGATGACCAAAGGGACCACCTTGATGGCATTTCCTAGTATGGGAGTTAACCATCCCATGTGATCCTGTTTATCAATTTAATAATTTTTCTGTATGAAAAACAGCTATTTATTCATTTCATTTTTCATTTTGAGGGTTGTTTCTGGACTTGTCTTGGAATCTGAACAATATTTGTATAAAATACTTTTTTTTATTTTAAAACTTCTCATTTATATTTATTGTTTGTTCCTGCATTTATATTATCATGTGTTCATATGTATGTGCAGATATACATATGTGCAGTGTGTAGACAGGTATGCAGGTAGTGTCTGGTCTTGTTCACAGAATCACACAGAATCAGAGAATGTTAGGTACTGAAAGGGACCTCAAAAGATCATCTAGTCCAATCCCCCCACCGGAGCAGGAACGCCTAGATGAGGTTACACAGGAGGGTGTCCAGGCAGGTTTTGAATGTCTCCAGAGTAGGAGACTCCACAACCCCCCTGGGCAGCCTGTTCCAGTGTTCTGTCACCCTTACTGAGAAGAAGTTTCTTCTCAAATTTAAGTGGAACCTTTTGTGTTCCAGTTTGTACCCATTGCCCCTTGTCCTATCATTGGTTGCCACCAAGAAGAGCCTGGCTCCATCCTCGTGACACTCACCCTTTATATATCTGTAAACATTAATGAGGTCACCCCTCAGTCTCCTCTTCTCCAAGCTAAAGAGACCCAGCTCCCTCAGCCTTTCCTCATTAAGGGAGATGCTCCACTCCCTTAATCATCTTTGTTGCCCTGCGCTGGACCCTTTCCAGCAGTTCCCTGTCCTTCTGGAACTGAGGGGCCCAGAACTGGACACAATATTCCAGATGTGGTCTCACCAGGGCGGAGTAGAGGGGAAGGAGAACCTCTCTGACCTACTAACCACCCCCCTTGTAATCCACCCCAGGATGCCACTGGCCTTCCTGGCCACAAGGGCACAGTGCTGGCTCATGGTCATCCTGTTGTCCACCAGGAGACCCCCAGGTCCCTTTCCCCTACACTGCTCTCAAACAGGTCATTCCCCAACCTTTGCTGGAACCTGGGGTTGTCCTTGCCCAGTTGCAAGACTCTACACTTGCCCTTGTTATATTTCATCAAATTTTTCCCCACTCAACTCTCCAGCCTGTCCAGGTCTGGCTGGATGGCAGCACAGCCTGCTGGCGTGTCAGCCACTCCTCCCAGCTTCCTGTCATCAGCAAGCCTGCAGACAGTACACTCTATTCCCTCATCCAAATCACAAAGTTTTATGTGCTTGTCTCTTGTATAATTGTATTAAATGTTAGTAATATCAAAAATTAGTCAGAAACATCTTGATGCTGAAAATTTCAGACTAAAGAGTGCTTTGAAGCAACATGCATATGCTGAGGGTATGTGAGGCAAGTGATTCCCCCGCCCCAAAAAAAGGGTGATTCTTAGTTAAGATGTGTGTTCTCCCTGCCAGGTCTTATTGTGCTGCTCAGGTAGCTTGAGTACTGGGTGCAAGGCAGAGCTCAAACCCAAAACTAGAAGCTGGGGAACATACTGTTTTCCCTTGCGTACAGTTCACTCTTTTGCTTTGTGCCCACTGTTGATCACACAGGGAAGCAGATTTTGGGGTTTTGTTTTCTGCCACATTGGAAAAGTAAGTGATTTTTTGCTGGACTAGGGAGCTGAATTTGTTTTACCATGTGCTCAGGTGAGCAGTAGGGCACACACGAGACCAGGAACAGGGGAGAGGGGTTGCATACGTGTCACTAAAATGAGAAACTGTTTGTTAAACACTTAGTCTTTCTGTTTAAAAAATAAAAAAACGCAACATATCTCTGAGGAAGAGAATAAGAGTTTATTTCATTATCTTTGCTTACACTGACAGCTTTAGGTAGAAGTGGTCCACTACCATTAGTGGACCAACAGCGTCATCCTTCTATTCCTCAAGAACTCTACAGGTAAATACGGCCTGGTCTGCTGGCCCCTGCTCTTCATCTTGTGCCTGTGCCATGTTCCTTGAGGCATCGTCTCATGAATCCTCAAAACAGAACAGTTCCAGCTTGAGACCTCCCCAGTTCTAGATAATTAATTCAGTGTCTTTGTTATGGCCGGAAATATTTTGCTTATTAAATTTCCTTCCTTTTCTATTTTGCCATGTTCATGCCTTCTAAATCTTGTTACTAGCCAGCTACTTATTCTTCAGGGTTTCTTAATTAAAATATTTAGTAAAAGTATTGCTAAGTTTCACCCTGGAGGTGTTCTGTTAACCCCTTCATTCATTCTGGTGTCCCTTGTCAGCAGGTGTCGTCATCTGTTCTTCACTCAGTTCCTCACCCACTTTTCTGTTCTTTTGCTGGCATTGCAGTCCAGAGTTGGCTTTTTATAATTAAATTCTCTGTAATGTTCTCACTAATTGCTAATAGCACTTAAACCAGCAAAAGTTCTTGTCATTTCAGTTACTTAATGGGAAAAAAAAAAAAATCTCATAATGAACAAGAATATGTAGCCTTCTGCTGTGTTTTTCTTTTCCCATTGACCCCTGCATGTATATGGAAAAACCTCTTCTTTTGTCATACGGTCCACGTTAACATAAGTACTAGGGAAAATTTCATCGTATCCAGATCCTGCCACATTTGTTTCAGTTTCCTTTTACTTTAATGGACTCTGTGAGTCACCATCACTAAAAAAAACAAATATTGCTTGAGGGGGGTGGACAGTTTGGAGGGTTAAGAAGGAAACCACACACATGCCTCCCACACACCCCTCCCCATTTAGTTTATAACCAGTGTTGCTGTCAGGAAGGATGGTGACCAACCATCTCATGTTTTTAGTGGAATTGGGTGTAAGTTTTCAAAAAATGATTGTATGCTAAAGCATAAAGGCTGCAATTTAGAGGTACTTTTATTTCACCTTTTTTGGTTTATGTGAAGTAGTTATTTTAGGTGCACAATTTATTTCAGCCTATTCGACATAGACGAGCACTGTGTTTTAACTAGGTTTTGTGATGCACGAGAAGAGCAGGCTTCAGTGTACACCAGCATTGGTATGAGGTGAGGGGTACACGCACTGTGAGTATTTAATGTAACATCAATTCACCCTTTGCGAGCTCTTTCCATACAGGAGTGTCTGCCTTCAGAATCTGATGGCAAATAGGGGCTGTGTGAACCTGGTGTGGTACAACCTCCCTGGTTTTACAAAAGAATATGTGAGGTGTGTAAAACGTGGTCTTACACTTCAGTTTATTGCCTTGAAATCACTGTAGCGTGGAGAGCATTTGGATATATAAACATCCACAAAGCTGAGCTGTGCCCTCTTTTTGAAAATAGAAATTGCTGCACATAAGAGACACGATGGAAAATGTGTACAAGTCTATACAGTCTTCCAGCAGTAGATTGAGACCAGTGGCACTTCCCCGAAAAAAATAAATTACCCGAAATTTGCAGCACATTCATATTCAATTTCATCACAGCAGATGCTCATTAGTATGTTGTTATTAATTGGTATTCACTTTAGGTTTTGTTTAAAATGAAGATAATAATTAGGTTTTAATTACTGCATCTTTCTAAGGGGGGAGGGGAGGAAATGCCTCTCAAAGCACTGAAGTATTTCCTGTACGATTTGCTCGGTTACGTCTGAGCTTTGAAAGAGTCTCTGAGACACATTTTTCTGCCAAGAGCCTTCTTTTCTATTTCCTTTCCTTTCTTTCCTGGTTTTAAAGTATTAAGAATTAGTTCTAAAGGATTTGTTTGATGGACATACTGAATCATATCACAGTAGTAAGAGCCACTGTTCTTTCTAATCAAATTACCAAAAAGGCTTTTCACAAAAGTAACTCTCTCAAGCAGCTGATTAATGAAGTGGTGCCACTGTTTTGTATTATAATTAATTGAAGTAATACAAATAACTTCTGTAGCCTGTGGAAATTATCTTCTTTGCAAAGCAATCTAGCAGAGTTAGCAAACTGAAGGGGGATTTTTTGTGTGTGTTTTTAAATGTCTTAATGCCTTCATCATCCATAAAACCATAGGTGACACAACAGATAACAGTATATGACAAAGAATAAAAATTAACAACATCCCAGAGTGGGCTTGAAAAAAGGGGAGTCAGGTGCAGAAGAAAGGAGAAGGGCAGAAAAAAATGAGAATGCAGAAAAGATTTAAAGGATCATGAGTGTGGTGGAGCTATAGAGAAGTATAGGAGTTTGGGAGATGCCAAAGAGTAAACAGAAAAGTTCAAACTACTTTAGGGGAACATCATAGAATCACAGAATACGAGGTTGGAAGGGACCAAAAAAAATCACCTAGTCCAACCTGTTTTGGGAAAAGCACAGTCTAGACAAGACAACCCAGCACCCTGTCCAGATGAATCTTAAAAGTTTCCAATGTTGGGGAATCCACCACTTCCCTGGGGAGATTATTCCAATGACTGATTGTTCTCGTCGTGAAAAATTTCCCTCTTGTGTCCAATCACAATCTCCCCAGGAGTCACTTGTACCTGTTACCCCTCACCTGTTACATGTGACTCCTTGTAAAAAGGGAGTCTCCATCTTTGTAGCCAGCCTTTAAATACTGGAACATGGTGATGAGATCTCCCCTAAACCTTTTTGTCTTAAGGTTGAACAAACCCAGTTCTCTCAGCCTTTCCTCATAGGGTGGCTTGCTAGTCCTTTCATCATCTTCGTGGCCCTTCTCTGGACCCTCTCCAGCCCGTCCACATCTTTTTTGCATAGTGGAGTCCAAAACTGAACACAGTATTCCAGGTGTGGCCTGACAA
This sequence comes from Columba livia, assembly GCF_036013475.1. Lineage (NCBI taxonomy): Eukaryota > Metazoa > Chordata > Aves > Columbiformes > Columbidae > Columba > Columba livia. Next base: position 105,519,916 of record NC_088602.1, on the reverse strand, counting down.
GCACTGAGTAGAGCAGGATGATGACTTCTTTGTTTCTGCTGATAAATCACCATCCTGCTGCCTCTGCTGCTGGCAAGTCACCACTATAGGGCACCAACCCCACCACACACATTGTGGCCAAAGCACCTTATCCATGGCAGAGCCAAGGGTCCCCAGTCCCCACAGAGAGGGGCTCCAGCTCCCCAGGGATAGGCCCCGAGGTGACACAGGTGAATATGAACAATCTGAAAACCATTGACTATGACATCGTACCTTGGTTAATACAGGAATTCACAATAGTTCAAAGAAAATTTAAGTAGGAGCGTTTAGTTTTCTGGCCTCTTCACATGTACGCTTTCAAGTTACAGAGGTTTTACATGCTGCTTAAAGGGTGTTTAGTAGAATAGCACTGCACCTAGACAAGTAAAACATCAGAAATAGAATCATTAGTTCAGTCTTCTCCTACCTTGCGGTTGTGAATTTTCATCAACTTTTCCTTCTGTTTACTTTTTCCTTTCCTTACCTCTCTCACCTGGATTCTCTAGGTCACCATGCTGCTGCCCTTACCTACTGAATCGATGTTGAAGGTTGGTGTGTTAGCCACTTGGGCACCCTTGTAACAGGGTAAAGGAGAAGGAGGCATCTCACCTCAGGTTCTTTGGGATGAAATCTAAACCAGCCAGCGCTGAGGGAGGGGCCTTCTAATTTTAACACCTAAATGCAGCTGCCACCAACTTTTCTTCCGTAACAGAAAAGCTGGTGAGAGATAGTGCATCGAAAGTTCTCCCTAGTTACTGTGTTTAGGGCAAGAAGATGCTCACCAATGGTTTAATCTTTTCAGGTCCCCTTACTTTCAGAGAGTTGAACTTTGGCATTTGTAAAAAGGAGCAGGAAACATGGACACTGGCAATTTTTCTGCCCTCTCTCCGTGCAACATTAAGAAAACCAAGTTCAATTATCCATTCTTGCCTGCAGGGTTGCAACCTGTGTCTGCTTCTTCTGGAAAACTCACTCACTGACTACACTGTTCCAGGGTGAGGGAGTTGGGACCATTCTCCACTTGAAGTTTCGCTTTGATGTGGAAAAAGTGTATCACGGTTTGCTGAGCCAGAGAGAAGTGGAGTGAGCACAACAAGGGGGCCTTGCTCCTGAGCTGCATTTTTAGGCATTTGCGAGTCAGGAGAAGAGTTGGTGGTACCCTTCAGTCCAGAGTCTTGTGCAAACATCAGCAGCTGTAGGGAGAAGAGAAATACCAAGCCAGTCATTGCAGTCAAACAGGGTGGACTTGGACACGTCTGGAGGCACAGCTGGCCTTCAGGAACTCCAGAAACACAAAAATGTTGCATCTGTGATGTCTCCTTTCACAGTGTATACCCTAGTGAGCGTTCCCTGTTGTGTGTGTTAGCTAAACGAGATTATTTTCTTTTCATGGCTTACCTTTTTGTATCCTAGTTTTGTGCTTAGTTGTGGGAAGATGTGCCTTTCCGATGTTCGTAGTTCACCAGCTCTGTGAAGAGGGCGCCATCAGTTTCCTATTATGTCATCTTTATAGTCTTAAATTCTTCCTGAGATGCAGGTTAGAGATCTGCGGTTGGCCTCCTGATGCTGCAGGAAACAGTTCTGCAACCATATTAAACCTAGATTTCTTTAAATGAATATTTTGTTGTCCAAGCACGATGACTCTTTTTTTTAATTCCATGTTATTTTATTATTAGAAGCCTAATTTTTCTGTCAAAGGAGCAAATAGCTGTGCTGTATACAAACTATATACCTTTGGTTCCTTCATGTGTTTATGGCTATTTTAACTGCAATTAAAAAAAACGAAGTTTGGTTGCATGGAAAGAACACTGTTCTTTCCACTGTTCTTTCCATGAATGGAAGCTGTCAAAGAAGCAGACTTATCTGTTGAAATCAGTTCTTAATGAAATCAAGAAATAAACATCATGGAACAAATAAGAGCTTCAAAATAGAGTTTTATTTTAATGCGCTCACCATTCAGTTTTTCCTGGAAAGAAAGAATGTGTAAATAATGATACAAATGTAGCCCAAGTACTTACCATAATGTTAGGGGTGTCAGGTTTGCTTTACTCAAAAAATCACCATTAAAAGTACAATATTACTTGGGTTTGAAGCTTTAGGGATTGAGCTATTTTGCCTTTTTAAAATCTACAGATTATCAGAAATAAAGGAAATATAAGAAGTGATGGTATAACTCATTCCTAAAGTCCTTTTCAATTTAAGGTACCTCTTCCTTGGATTCATCAGTGTGCCGTAATATTCCTACTTAATTGAGTGAAAATCTTCAAACCCATTTGTTTTCCAGCTATTACTACCTGTAAGATGTGGCAGGAAGCTAATGGGAAGGAGAGGAGATACTAGTGCATTATCAGTAAATCAAAATCTGTGTGTATCTATATATATCTATGTGTGCATGTATACGTTTTTACATACTGATTTTTGTATTTTCTTTATCCATTTAAGCAGTGACTTTCAATTAGCCTGCCTACTAATATCAGGTCACTAAACTCTATAGCTGATGCTTTATTCTTTCATGTGGGTTGTCATTCGTTTGCTTCAGTTGGCTGGCAAAGGTGGTTGTATATCCATTACCAGCAACACAGCACTTTGCATTTCTGAATTGACAAGCAGCTATATTGACCTAGCGCTTATTATGGGTCAACAGCTGCGTTAACCGACGGAAGGACTGAGGGGCAATTAAAATGAATTGGCAAAAATATATCTTCCTAATTTACTCCAATTTGTTATTTATGCTAACATTGTATGGCTTCTATGGTGACACTAAACAGAATGGACCCAATAATGGCAATTAACATAAAAATATAATGGCTAATCAAATTGACAGCAACTGTTTCTCATCATCTCGACACACAATACATTATCAAAACAAACTATTATGAAGGAGGTAATTTCAGTGTTCTATTCAACCTGCTTCATGTGTGCAGTCAGGGAGATGTGTACCAGCAATTACAGCTGAATCTAAAAAACTAAACAAATAACTTAATCGCTGTCGTCCTCCTTTTTTCTTCTTCAGGAAGCAGTAATCAGGATTTACTAAAAATAACTGGTGTATAATAGTATAATGATGATGCATATCGTAGAATAGCTAATAAGGAATAAAATAAGCTTCTATGTGCCTTTTTTAAAATAGGTTCACATGAAGTGGAAAAAAGTATACTGTTAAAATATATAAAAAATAACTAAGCTGTAGTAATAGTTGTCAAATGTCTCAACATGAGTTGCTTAATAGTTATAGATACTTTGTAACATGTCAGTAGATGTGTAAAATTAGCTGAATTAAGTAACAAAACTTGGCTTGATTGGGTAGAAGAGTGAAAAGCGAAATTAAAGCAAAATTCCAATAAGCAGAAATAGTTTACCATTTACTCTTCCACTGCATTTTCAGGATCATTCCTTGTGCTACACTTAGTTCCAGTTTTACATTGGTCTAACCACATTCTTTATTTGTTTTATAGCTCATCAAGAAAATCTTCAAGAGTTCGTATATATCTACATGTGTACTAAATGTATTAAAATGGACACTAATACCACATCTGATGCTCTTAGGGTTACCTCATTCTTAATTAGGGTTTTTGTAATGTACAACTCTTCAAACCATTCTTGGCCAATATTTGAACTCCAGTATCTTAAACAGCAGGGACTGGAATGTGGTTTCCATTGAGCAAGCGTTCAGGATTAACCTGAGAGGGTTTAGTTGCATTGTGGGCAAGATGGATCTTGTGTCCATTCAAGTAATCACCTAGTGCACAGAACGGTGACAGTGACATGAGTGCGCAGGGGCACCTACTTTTGATCTCAAGGAACAGCACAGGGTTTTGACATCACTGACATTCAGAGCATTTAACTGGATATCTTATTCCACGTGTACACACCTGCAGATTTTTGAATTAAATGTGTGATTACTAACCTGCAGTAGCCTTCACAGATGTGTAGAGCAAGGTGGTGACAGAGCTGTAAAGGTACATATGCACCTGTTCTTATTTGAATGGCATGTTCACAATTTATGTCACCACAGCTGTGTGTGTGTGTATAGGAAGAGAGGGAATACAGCCAAACACCTGTATTTATCAAAAATATACATTAATTCTCTTTCTTTTTTTAAAGATCATTGCATTGTACAGTATACTAAAGCCCTAATGTTATTGCTTTGTCCCATCATTCTTAGGACTTTTCATTTTGTTGCTAAAGCATTGTGATACGCCTGTCTATAAGAATGGAAAAATGCGACTGATGTTTCTGTAAGAATGGATAAGTTTAGTATGATTTACATAAATGCTTGGTGTAAATTGTGATAAAAAGTGTAGAGATATAGTAAAGAGATTTTGCAGTATAATAATAATAATTATAATAAGAGTTCCAAAATCTGACATGAATGTACTGTGTAAACTGCTAGCGGCGGGGGGGGGGCGGAAATCACCTTTTGATAGTGGAATTAGAAATGGGTGCAAGAGATGCACTTTTGAGTTGAGTTTTTAATTACTATCTTCTTACATTACAGTATTCTGATAAGGCCCTGTACACTCAGCTGTGCTTTTACCGATACATTTTTGATTTGGATTATGCAAAGGATAAAGTTATTACTGAAGAGGAAAAAAGTAAGTTACAATTTTTAATTAAGTAACTATCATTTATTAGCAACTTGCATGCTAGAAACTGGTCCTACACATATGTACTCTTCAAGTCTGAACTATGAGAGTGTAATCTAAAACAGAAAATAAAAGAACGTACGAATTTAGGAATCCTCTGTAAGAGGAATGTGTTGTGTTGGAGTTAACCACTTTAAGAATATATTATATGTCTCCTTTCTTCTTTTGAAGGAACAGCACTTTGGAAAAAGTGCTTTTCTTGCATGCTACACCATTAGAGAAATCTCTTTGCTTGAAGTTTTAAGGACACGTCAGCTTCAGTAAATACATTAATTGAAACATGTATACCATATCTAAAAGGGAAGCAAATTAAAACTTACATTCAACTACTAATGTTGAAGAGACACTTTTATCATGGACAAGATGATGGCACAAGAAAAGCAGTAATGCTAATTGTATACAAAGCTCTGTTAAATATACAGATTAAGCTAATGTTAGGAAGGTTTTTTTTCTTCTTCTTCCAAATACTGTAACATTTCTGAACTGAAACATTTCTAAGCTGTAATGGGTTCATGGGTCTTGTGCAGCTGCATTATTTTCAAGCTGACAGAAGGGTATTTCTGAAGGTGGGCTATTGCTTGGCCAACCTGGAATTCTCAATAAAGCCACGTGCAGGTCCCACCAATCTTACTTTATAGATCTCTTGCCTGATATAAGGATATAAGAGTAGAAGAAGCTTCTTGGGTGATGACATCCAGTCCCTTGCTGCTGCAGACCACCACATCTTTAAGGACTCAAGTTTACGGCAGTTTTTGAAACTTGTGGGTGGTTCCTCCCCTTTTGCTGCTGTTCAAGATGTGTTTTGGACCCTCAGTCTGTGGTGACTGAAAATTCTCTATTATTTTCCCATTCTAACTTCTTTGTGTCCTTTTACAAAATGTTTGTTTATTTCCCTTCCCTGATGTTTTCTACTGTGCTTTTGGAACAGTGGTAACATCTCTGTTTTGTTTTAAACTAAGCCAGAGAAACTCTCAGCTTTCTTTAGGAGGAATTGGTCTCTGCTGCATGATCTTTCCTCTTAGCACTTCTGTGTGCAGTCTTTTCTAGGTTGAATTAAACTTTGAGTATGAGAAACTAGAAATTACATGCTATTTTAGATGGTATTTATCTAGTGTCTTGTACACTGGATCTGTACGTTTGCTGATGCTTCCTTGAGTCACCTGTGCCCTGCTCATAGTTGTATCATTAACTTGTAGTTAAGTAATTATAGAAATCTTGAGGTTTATTGTTTTTTCCCTCCTCTCATTTCAGAATCATGAGTTCCTATCTCAGGTTTATGGCATTTTGATTTTCCTGGTTTCATTCATTTGGACTCTTTTATTTGTAATTTTAGACTTCAAGGTTATTTGATTATCTCTGAAAAACAGTATGGTGGCTTCTGCATTCACATTATTTCCCACCTTCTGCCTTAATCGGAAAATGTTTCTTGGACCCTCACTGCTAATTGGAGAAACTTCAATAAAATTATACTAAAATACTAAAGCCTATTTTTTTAAAGAAAGGCTAAATTCAAAAATCCTCTGGTGATGCAGGTTGTACAACTTGTCAAGTTTTACAACCAGTTTCTGTTGATCCTTCACTGTACTTAGAGACCTCTTTGTATCTAAGATGAATTTTGCTTTCTGTGGTTTATCTGTGCACATGGGTGATAGACTATTCTCTTAGAGAGTTTTACATAGTTAAAACCTGTATGCTGTCTTCTATGTCTTTCAACTACTAACTTGAAATTTTTTGAGGAACGGGGAGAGAGTTTTCCACTTCTCTGCAGGTTTGTTTTTGTTTGTGTGGCTTTTTTGATGTTGTTTTTTGGTTGGTTGGTTTAGGTTTTTGGTTTGGGGTTTTGTTTTGTTTCAATAGACTTTCAATACATCAGGTCTATTAGAGTGGAATACAGCAGAAAGATAATTAACATGTTTTGCAGCCTGTTCTTCTGCTTATTTATACAAGTATGGTGTTTGCAACATCTGCAGCAACATTGTTTGCTCGTGCTTCATTTGTGATCTCCTGTAATCATTATATACTGTTGTTGGTCCATCTTTTCCCTGGAAGAATAAAAAATAAAGCACCGTGTAGACCAACCAGCTTATTGTTTCAGTGGCTGGTGAAGTTAGCTGCCATTTATATCATCCAGGATTATAGTCCAATCATTAATAGTAGCATTTATCCTCCAAACAAATATTTCAATCCATCTGGAAGTTTAAGGTCTGTCATGGTGATATGGTTTAATATGTTAACATTGTGATACAGTGCAAGGTTCTTAGTTGTCATACTACTCAAAGTGCCTTTGCTGTCTTTCTAAATTGGGAATTATTGCACAGTTAGTATTGGGTCAAAAAACAATTTAATTTTCCATATCACTATTCCAAACCCCATAATTTACAGATACTGATATTACTGTAAAGGCTGTTTGTCCTGCTTTTTTTTTTAATCAGGAGGGGAATAAGTGCTCCGTTGTGACTAGTAACATACTCAAAATGTCTTCAGCACTTTCTTACACTTAGCTTTTCAAAGCTGGATTGTGGATTTAGTCAGACATTGCTACTTAAGTGAACAGTCGAAGAAGTAAGAAGCGGCAGGAGTAGCAAAGTAGTAGCATCTTCTGTTCATTCGGATGAAAAAGGGATAGGTAAACTATCAGTGATTTTAAATACATGATGTTTAAATACAGGAGTATGCTCACTCTGTACGCCTTAACTTCAGAAATGGAAACCAATGTATTTTTATGGCTGTGTCATCAGGAGATCAAAATAGAGCGTAGTAAGCTTTATATCATTATTCCATTCAATGGTATTGTTAAATATTCAAAGATATTACTGTTTTCATTTTGCTTCTACAGTAAAATGAAAACCTTTAAAAAACGAAGATAAATGTAGCCCACATAAAGTCAGAACAACTGCTCTGCCTCACACAGGTGTCTCTAGTTCAGTTCCCCCTCCTGGTGTCAAATAGAAGCCTTCATGGCAGATAAGGATGCTGCAGCCTCCTTATTCACAATGACTGCAGCATTAATCCAAAAGCCTTAATATCACTGAGGTTGTTGGCGGTGCTGCAATTTTTTTAGAGAAATAAGATCCTAGTCACAGGATTTTTTTCTGTTCCATACTGTAGGATGGGGCTGAAAGCCACCACCTTTTCACCATCCCATTTCTAAGAGAGGGAAGGTCTCAAATGTTGTTTGCAAGGCATTTAAGTATTTGAAGGCTAGAAATTGCAAAGATGCTGTGGTATATTCTTTCACAGAATATTTTCAGTTATTGAGCCCATGGTTACTGGATTCTGAAAAGTCTGGCTATATCCATTGAATGGGTAAGCAGGAGAAAGTGAGGGTGAGAGGAAGGTAACTTTGGGAAGGGTGGTTAAATGTTTCTGTTTGTTAGGAAGACCTACATCTTCAAAGTATATGCTATGATCTGGAAACAGAATACAATTGTTTCGATCATATGCTTATAGACTGTCGTTTTATAAAACCAAATGCATATTCAGAGGGTAATTTCACACTTCTATCACAGCTTCGTGTGTGCCTCACTCCACCTTTCCGCACAAACACCAGAAGTGTGCCTAGTTTACTTTATAGATGAATAAACTGCAAAATTATGTTGGGGAAAAAAATGAAACTCTTCTAGGCTGTGTGACCTAAACATTAAAAACAAAAATAAAATAAAATTCAGCTCTGAAGATTTGTGTGAATCCTATCATTTCAGTGTTGGGTGTTTTTCCCCAGTGTGTTCATAACTTGGTGTGCCAGGTAGCAGGTAGAAGTGATTGCTTGTTTGTTTTTTAATGGAAGATTTTTTGGTAACTCTTTGAAAGAAGACAGTTTATAATGGGGATGTTGGCAGAGCTGCCTGTCAGTGTGGATTAGTGCGTATCCTCGTGTCGGCTGCTGGCAGTGGCGGTGCTGAGGGAGACACAGACCAAGGGCCCCTGGGGCTGGAAGGACAGGCCTGAGCAAGGAGATGTTCCTGCCCTGAGGTGCAGCCTGGGTGGGGGTTCAGTCAGATTCGGGGAGGAGAGCAGATGTGAGATGGAGCTGGGAGGATTGTGCTGTGTGTGAAACTAGTGTAATGAAACGGAGACTTCTGGCATCGGAAATACTGGCCAAATATTTATCAATATACAGGCAGGAGGAATACAAAAAAGTACTTGTGATAAATAAGAAAGGGGATATAGTTAACTATGTGCACTTTCCAGGGGAAGATTAGGAGAAATCATATAAATAAGCAAAGTGCATATGTGCATGCGGATTTATTTTTAAGATGGCAACAGCAGAAACTGGGCTTATCTCTTTGGGAAGTGTGCAGTTTGATAAACAAAGCGTTTCTGTTTGCGTCACATCTCTAGACGCTATCGCTAAGGCCGCAGTTCACTATAGTGATCTTTACATCCAAGCAAACAAATGCTCCTCTGCACATTTGCTGTCAAGTACTTTGTCTCCCAATCATGTTGTTTTGAAGAGATTGTAAAATACTAATTTTCAAGAATTTAATCTTTGAGTATATCTTCAAAAGCACTTGTTCATTTTTCCTTAATGTGTTGTTTTGAAGAGGAAGATTTCTGAACTTTTTTTTTTAAATCTGAGTCACCGTTTCTTGAGTGTGTTTAAATCTCACTAGCTTTTTTGAAAGCAAAAACTGTTGAAAATCATTCATTGTAGGGTTTTTTAACCATTTTGAAGTAATGTATAGGCAGCTAGCTGGTCTTTAAATCTTAAGTCATCCTCTCTTAATGATCAAGCTTTTTTTTGATTGCCACTTGGTCATTTTTAATACCTTAGGTGTAACTTTTTTTCTCCATTCTATTTCTGTGTGATCTTTTTGTTAAACCTACAAAATCTGAGTAAACCATATGACACTGTACTTTTCTTTCTCTGAACACAAAACTCAAATGGGCTGTGACACATTTCTTGGAGTTATGAATTGTTATGAATTATTTTCTCTGCTTGTGAATGAAATAAATGGAAATAATGAGTTACAGCAATGGTTTTGATTAATGAAGACTTTTTCGCTTGCACATTGTAGTAATGTTGCAGGTGGGATGGAGTAGTGGCTTAAATAACTTCTGACTCCTTGTGAGTTGGAATGGTTATCTGACTTCTTCAAATAATTATCCTGCTGCTAGTGTTAGAATTTGTTTTCTGTGTGTGGGAAAAGGTGAACAGTAACATCTTCTCTTTTGCACATCAGGATTTTCTTCCTACTTAGGTACATAGATACCTGCCAACTTGTTCCAGCCCCTGCAGCGGTGTTGTCTATCTGATGTCATCTGCCTCCTCTATCAGTTCTCCTATGAGTTTCTCTAAACAGAAGATACTTCGTAAAGCTGTTTTTTCTTCGCTGTTTCTTTTTTATCTACAACTCTGAAATTTTTCTCATAGAGACCCTTTGTCTTTCTGGTTCTGTCTCTGTTGATCAAGCTTGGGGTTGTTTTTTGATGGAGGGCAATTCTGTTGTTGCCAAATGCAAGTCAGAAGTGACAAGGCTTCTTTTACAGAGTAGTGCTTCTCACAGCAGCAAGCTCCTTTCTCCAGTGGAAAGTGCAAGACTAGCATGTTTTTCATGTTAGCAGGCCCTTAAGTTGGATGGATCTGGCAGCGTACTAAAAAAAAAGAAATATTCCTGCCTTTTAGATACCAGCCTTCTGACATGGATGCTAATTTTTTAAAAGTTATTTTAATACAAATTGGAAACATAAACATAAACAATTTAACTCTGTATAATCCATTCGGTATACATGTGCCTAGACATCAGAAGGGTGATGTAAAGCTAAGGCTTTAAAGAGATTTAAAAAAAGATACAATTATCTGTATGATTTTTAAGTCTCGTAAGAAATGTATTTTAGAACTTGCCAGTGATGGCTCATAATCACTTTGATATTTTGAGGAAAATGGTAGCTTTAAACAGATGATACAGAATTTATTTTTAAAAATGTATTGTGCTTATACAGTTGATGGCTTTTATTTCCATAATGTTTTTTACTACATAATTATACATCTTAATTACGTAATTACCGTCATAATTATTATGTAATTACATGTAGTTCCACTAATTACAAAATCAGGAAGTGTAATTATCTACTAAAAACTTTCTGAAATCTTATTTGTTCACTAGAGATTATTTAAAAGACCAGTGACCTGCTGAAGATGGTGTACAGTGCTGTGCATGGTACCAGCCCTCCTTATCCCTTTCTTCATGGCCAGTATAGTTTGAGAGGGTTGTGGAAAGACTTTCGTGTGTTTAATTATTATTTCCCTTAAAATTGGGTTGGAAACCTTGGCTATGTTGCCTGCAAATTTGGAGCCTCTTAATTTTTGTCACTGGTACCTTATGTCTTTAAATTGAAAGATTCTGTAGCTGGAGTTACAGAAAGTTTTGTGATTTAACTGAACACCTTTGTAACTTTGTATTTGGGTTGGGGGTATCTGGTGTCAGCTGTAAAGATGTTTGGAAAAGTTGTGTATGGCTGTGTATATGTGAAGTGAAACCTTGACTTCACAAAAGATACAGGGAATGCAGCGGATCTCTCATGGGCCAAAGATTTCTTTTATTGAGTAAATCTGCCTTTTGAAAGTGTTTTTTTCCTATCTATATACGTTCACGTCTATATGCCGTTTTATTACTTACTGTTGCGCATACTTGGTTATAAATTTGTCTAGCTGTACAGATTGAAACCAAAAATGGTTTACTGTGTGTTAGAGAAGAGAATATTAATACTGAGGATAATTTATCATTCTTTTGTGCTGGTATTTTATTAAAACTGGGCAGATAGAAACTCTGTTTTCTATACATTAAGTCAGACGTGTGCTACCTTTGGTAGACTGAATGAAGAGAGTATTGTAAAGTGTTAGATTAGGTGATCTTTTTTCCATTCTGTAACACCGTGATGTATCAAAATAACATCAGAAGTACAAAGCTTTCTCTCACACTCATTGTGACAGCAAACACACATTTACTATGTCACAGTATTAAAGCAAACCACCAAGGAGAAAACACTTCCAGTAACAGAAAACAGGATTCATGTGAAAGGGATGATGGAAAAAAGTAAGTGGTCACAGTCTGTGATGCTAATAAAAAGGAAGAAAATTGTGATCTCTGTGTCAGAAGGAATAGAAACTATTGACATTTCTGTAGAACGCTTCAGGACTTAATACTGTACTTGCACATGTATTGGTGTGTAAATTTTCTGTGCTTATTATATAAAGCAACTGTCTTACGTAGTATTTGCCAAAAGCTTTTTTAAGCTCCCAAACTTTGCCTGAGTCTATAGGTGATGTGAGTCTGTCGTCTTCTTGATTTGAAATGTAGTTATCTCAACTTGTGTCTGCTGAGCATACAAGTCCTAAGGTGAACTTGTCCCCCAACCAGTTTGAATTATATTGACCTCTAAGAGAAACACATAGAGTCATTATTTGTGAACACAGACTGTGAGAACAGGATCCTTATTTGATCTCCAAGATGCAAATTAATTCTGCAAATAAAATTATTTTAATTATTATACTTACTGAAGTATAATAACTGCATGGGAGACATTTATTTTGAAATATCTTCCTGTGTTCTTAACAAACAAAGGATTTATATCAAAGACATGATGAAAATATAGTTGTACTCTCTTCTCTAAGAAATGGATGGAGATAAATTCTCTTTATTAGGACTAGAAGGCTATGTAGAGAATCGCATAATGGAAAATATTTGTTTCGTTCCGTAGGGAACACAAAAATGGTGCATGATAGATGTGTAAAAACGCAGCACAAGACAGAGAAGTGTCTAAATGCAGCTGAAATTTGGTTTATTAAATAAAAAAATACTTCCCTTCATAAAGGAGCATTACATTTTTGCCATCTCTCCATCAGTATCAGCCAATCCAGGTTAATCTGTGTCTGGGGGAAAATGAGCACTGGAAGCCATGGGTCTTACCACCGTGAAAATAAAGAGTGCATGAGAAACCGTTTGGAGAACACATTTTCAGGTCCTTCTCTCAGCAAAGCCACGCTCTTTCCAGACGAAGAGCGTCTCTATGAGATACAAAGAGAGAGAATTACCTCATTTTGTTTGGTTGGTTTTTGTTTCGAGGATTCTCTCTTCATAACAGTCCAACTACCAAATATCATGTTTCAGGCTACTGTAATTCCATAATGTTCTTTTGAGAGCAAATGAGTCTTCTGTGACAGGCCAAAACGTGGCTCAGCCTTGAAGAACGGATCCAGCAGGACGTTCTTCTGTCCTGGCTCGTTCTTCTTCTGGAAGGCGGCTTAGATGGTGGGACGGGTGGCTGATCAGGTTAGGGAGCTCTTTGTTTGTTTTCATCAAGCAGAACTGAGTTTGGAAGAAGTTGATTTGATCCTGCCAGGATTACAACTGTCAAATGCATATCAAAATGTTTTCCTATCTTATATTATTTAGCTCAGAATATAATAATGTAATTATTTTGACATGAAAACGTTACCTACTGTGGTATTTTCACTTATCTTTAAATAGACATTTTTCACTTTGCGAGAGACGCATGCAGTAAGACAAAACAAAAAATGAATAAAAAGGAGTGAGTGACAGCCTGAGCTAGTTTATTTAGATGGCAAAAACAAATAAAATTTGACGTTAATAGCATTTTACAGATGTGGAATTAAAACATTTAACTCATTATAGTATTGTTTTGTGTTTATGGTGTAACAATATATGTTGCATAAACAGCCAGCAGAACGTAGCAGTAGCAAGTTTATCAGATGAATATTTTTCTTAGAAATTGTTTTACATATTTTAGGGAGAGGACAAAGATTTAAAGGAATCCATTAAAAATGTGTTATTTTTATGCTGTTCATAAATCATACAGATCTGTATTCACCTTAAATTAGACTTGTTTTAATTTTTTTTTTTTTGCTAGAGCTGATCCTGTAGTTTAAAACATCCTTAATGAAAAATAGTTCACAGTGAGTGACCAAAACAAATGCAGTTAACGTACTTACTGAGAGCATTAGCTACTGTGCTTTTGAACAGTAATGGTAAACGAGAGTCAAGACCTCGATGTAGAACATTTTTATTATTTCGTACTTCAAATTTTTTATTGTATAGGAATCAATGGATTTGAAATTGGTTATCATGCATGCAATTTCATGATGACTTGACATGTAATTCAATTGTTTCAAATATTACTTAATTTAGAAAGTCAAAAGTGTAGCGTCTAGGTTGGAAACAAGTATGCCCATAGTTTTGCAAAAGCAGCAGATGTTGTAACATGAAATGCAAGCATTCAGTGAGGTACAACTGCTGCAACTCTTCTAGTAGTAGCATCTAGAGAGAGAGAAAGAAGAAGAGGTTCTTAGCTGAAGGCTTAGTTTTTTAAAGTCTGGATGCAAGTTTAAAAACAGTATTTCTATTTTTTCCATTGCTGTTCTCCAAAGATTTATCAGCTGTCTCCCGGTTTAAGCCATGCTTCAGATACCACAGTGATGCAGGTAGCCATAATGGTGACCTGGCTATAAGGACACAGCAAAAATAACCACATTTTCTCTGTATTTCCAGAAAACTGTGATATTATTCAGAAATTGCAGGGAAGCATCCATGCCATTTTGAACTTTTGAATATGACCCGAAGTCTTTGGTTTGGTTTTATTGTATTGTTGTGGCAAATTTTGAACATGAGAAGTATTCAGTCAGGAGTTCCTGTTTAGACAAAACATGCATTGTGTTTCAGTATTTAGACTATTAACATATGAACATGCCTGTGTTTTCTAGGAAGTACCAAAAAGGATGCTTTTTGTTCTATTGTGGCATTTACCACTAGCGATTTTTTGATACATACATGTACTCTCTGTCCTGCTAGTGAATACTGAGGCTGCACTGACCCATAGGGTGTGGGTAACCAAATCCCAAATCTGCCCTGTTGTAAGCTGTCCCCCCAGCACCCATTTTTGCCGTGGTATCCATGGGTTTTGAGGCACCTGTGATGGAGCTGGCTGCTGCTCTCACTGCTTCTCCTTCTCCAGGTATCTCTGCAGCCCTGTCAAAAAGCTCTCCCGCTTGTGTAGGTCCTGGGTTTGCTCAGCTCTTCCAACGTGAAAGTGTGTTTCAGAAAGTGAGGATGTTCCTGAGTGGGAAGGGAAGCAGTTCAAGTTATGGCAGCCACTGTAGAATGTTTGTCTTTTGTATAGTGTCTAATATGTGTAGTATAAGAGAGCGGGTTTGATGGCAACGGATTGCAGTCCTGGCGCATTCTGGCTTTCCTTCTTTCAGTTCTCTTAACTGCTCTTTAGGGGGAAAATATGATCATCAGGTTAGATTTTTTAATTTTTTTTATTATTATTTTTTATTTTTGAGAAATTATAGGCATGCTGGGCTTTCAAGAGCTCTCATCTTCACCCCTTTTTGTTTTGGTTTGTTTTTTAATAGTCTGACTGTTCAGAGATCCTTTGGAAATTGCTTTCAGCTTTCTGCTGCCACTGGTGTCCATTGTCACCTGCTACACGCTTTAGTCCCGTGTCCTTGCAAGGACTGAGGTGCTGGTGCTTTACTGCTGTGAAAGCCCCAGGCCTGCCTTTGGGTTTGCATCCTTCCCCAAAAAATAGGTGCAAAAGGAGAGTAGCGGTACACATGGACTTCACAAAGATTTTATGAGCATAAATGAAAGGAGGGAAAGGTATAACCACAGATTACCACCGGATAAGATAATCAGGTAATTACCGTGGCAAAGCCTCATGTTGCACATTTGTACATTAGGATGCCTTTCAGTTACTTGTCTGTGTGCCTCTGCCCTGACTATAGAAACAACATTGGTGGTTCAGCATTGCACTTCAAAAATTATGTTGCACTTTGAGAGGATTTGAGTTCTTAAGGACTTTTTGCAACATAACAATCATAGAGTAAACCTTTCTGTTTCATGGGGGAGGGAAGGGTTGTGGGTTTTATTTAAACAACTTTGAGCTGTCACATCAATATCCATGGTACTATTGGTACAGTAATCAAGGGCCCAACAAAATACAAATACTAAGGTAACTTTTTATTAGGCTGTCATAGGGATTCACATGGGGGTTTTTCTTGAATAGGTTGTGTTTTATAGAGGAAAGGGAATATGTCTGTTCTGAATTACACGAGGAAAGCATTAGTGCAAAAGAAGAATAAAGGCATAAAAGAACCAAACAGATGTATGCAGTGAATTTGACCAACAAATGATCCTGAAGTTCACAATACAGAAAACACAGGAGAGAGTCCTGAGAAACAGAAATGTTGAAGAATTTGAAGAGACAACAATAAATGAAACTAATTTGCAGAACAGTTTGACGGTGAAATAGTTCATTGCAAAACATAGCCTTTGTTTTTATGGGGTTTTTAACCCAATGAAGTTAAAATTAGGTCCCGTATTTCCAGTAGGAGCTCTCCAAACTTTGGATTTCATTATGATTCTACTTGTTATCTTGTGTGAAGTTTTTCTTTGATTAGGGAAGTGTTAAATAAGATCTGTATGTATCTATTATTGAAAACCATTGTATGATCCTAGGCAGAACCTTAGAATGGCATGTCATCTTTGTAAGAATTCTAGAGTTGGCTTAGTTTGAAAAAAGATCACTTTGTATCGTCTCATTCTGTATGTGTAAAGCAGGGAAGAGAAGTAGTCTCTGGAAAAGTATGTGGTAAAGAATTTTTTTTTGTTGTCCTCCAAAGATAAAATATTATTTGGGAGGAAGTGTCTCTTTGCAGAAATCAGCAGTTCTACACATAGAGTACATCCTTCTTGGGAAGTTTCTTCAGCAATTGCAAGCTGATGTTTTTGAAATGTCTGGAGTGGGCCAGTATTTCTGTTGAATAGTACATTTTTGAAGGCCATTATTATGGTAAACCATGTTCTTAGCATAATTCAAATGAGTATATATACTTTGGCTTTTAAAATTGAGTTCTTTTGCAGACTGAACGACAAACGGCACTAAGAAAAAAAATACTGTTGAACTTACACAGAAATTTTTACACTTAAAACTTTGCAACAATGTGGGTGCTTTGTGTAACCAACTGGGCCTAACTAGGAGAGGCCTAAGGAATGCCTGAAGGTCAAACAAACTTCTATTACAAAGCAAGGCTCTCTAGTGCAGTATATCCCAATTATAAAGATAATATAAATTACCTCAGTGACAGACCTTTTATTTATAGTAAGAAACCACCCTTATCTTTTCAGCTGATACACGTTACCTTTAAAAAAGAGAGTGAATGATGGGTTAGGAAATGAGCTATGGTAGGCAACAGCAGTGAGCTCAGGAATGAGTGGGGGCACATGTAAAAGTTTTCCTCCCTTTAGAGGAAATCCATCTGATGCTTTGATAGATGCAAATTGGGGAGAGGAGTGAACAGAGAATCCTTTATCTTTCCATGGGTAGGATTTTCCACTCAGCCATAGATGATCCACCACTGGATATGCCTCCCAAAGTGGTGTGTACATGGTGGTATTTGAGACTAAATTTGTCACTCATGCTACACGTGCAACAGTGAGGTCCTGGTAGAGATGAGAGATTAATACTGCTATAGTATGAAATAGCTCAAAAAGCCGAAGGGTCACAATTCAGTGAAGTGGCCAAGAGACTGCATGCGTCTCCCCTCTCTGCTGGCAAGAGTGATACGCTTCACTAAGTTTTTGTGGTGCCAGGGCTGTAAGAAGTGACCTTTTGCATGAACACAAGAGAGGTGAGATCCACTTCTGCACAGAAAATACCAGTTCAGCCATAGCAAGAGAATCACAGAATGACTGAGGCAAGGAGGTATCTCCAGGGGTCATCTAGTCCAAATCCTTGCTCAGAGCGGGGTCAGCCACAGCGGATTGCTCAGGGCCGTGTGGACTTCAGTTCTGAGTATTTCTGTGCACAGCGACACCTCAGCTTTTCTGGGCAGCCTGTTCTATCATTTGACCGCCCTCACAGTAAAAAAGGAAGGTACTATGTTTATGTGGAATTTCTTGTATTTCAGTTTGTGCTCATTGCCTCTCAGTCTGTCACTGGGCGCCACGGACATGAACCTAACTCCATCTTTGCTGCCCATACCAGGTATTTATACAAATCAGTGAGGTCCTGCACCTTGACCTTTCTCCAGGCTGAGCAGTCCCAGCTCTCTCAGCCTCTCCTTGTGTGATGGATGCTTCAGTCCCTGTAATTGTCTTTGTAGCCCTTCGTTGGACTCACTCCAGTAAGTCCATGTGTCTTGTACTGGGGATCCAGCACTGGACCCAGCACTGCAGGTGTTTCTCACCAGGGCTTAGCAAAGGAGAAGGGTCGCCTCCCTCGACCTGCTGGTGAAGCTCTGGCTAATGCAGCCCAGGGTGCTGTTAGCCTTCTTTCCTGTGAGGGTTCATTGTTGGTTTACATTCAGCTTGTTGCATACTCCTTAGCTTGTTACATACTCCTTAGCTTGTTACATAGGTACTTGAATATATAGGAACTGTGAATAAAGGCTCTGCTGCTCTATTTCTGTCTATGTAAAGCAAAGCAGGCCTTCCACACCAAATGTCACTAGTGGAGGAAACTCCCTGCAGAGGAATGCATTTCATCTCCACTGACTTTGAGGTCTCAAAGTTCAAGCACTTGTATGTGAATTTATCAGCCTCTTCTCCTTTGTATAGTGGGCAGAATCAGGCAGTTCCTGGGCACAGCTCAGCTAATCTCACCTTTACTAGGCTGGCATAGATCACATCTGAGAAATGCCCCCCCCTCTTTGCTTCATGGATTATGAAGGAGATCCAGCATGACTAGTTCAGATCTAGAAAGTAGTGGTACTGGAAAACTTACACCAGAGATGTAGTCCATGAATTTACCATGCTGGATACCAAACATGGAAAATTGTTACATACATCACTCCAGTCACCTCAAAGCTTTTCATCAAAGAATGAAAAAATAACATAAAAGGAGTTCCCTGTATCCTCCAGTTACAGCCTCAAGCAAAGTGTTGCTCTGAAATAAACCGTTCCTGCATCCCAGAATAACCTGTTTCTTAAGTATACGTAGCTATTTGTAAAGACTCGAGGAGAGGCATCTAGCCATAAAAGTTAACCATGAAGAGGCAGAATGCTGTAACTCCCACCACTCCTTCAGAATAGTCTGTCATGAGGTCTGGAAACCAGCCTGTTAAAAATCACTTTCAGAACAGAGTTCTGACTTCTGTCATGGGAGCAGGCTGTTGTTTTATGGTTATTTGTAGAGAAGCAGAGGGTGTGGTTCTTCTAAGCCCCTACTGTTTTTCAAAGGGACAAATCTAGAGACAAAACTTCTTGCATAGGGTCGTTTGGAAGTTAATTTACAGTCTCCAAGGTGAATAGCAATTATCTATTAATAGCTATTCTTTACCCACAAAAGAGTTTAGCAGTTAAAAGCCAACTCCATCAACCTGTGATTTTTCTTATTGAGTAAATACAGGGAGTTTGGTAACTCCAGACGAAGTTGTCCTGAGGGAGGAGTTTAATATCCTGCAGATCATAGCACATAATCTTTCTTCTTTCTGCTTGAATTTCAAGAATGAAAAAGAAAAAAATACGTTTGCAAAGTTGATTTAAGAAAACCATTCAAAATATCTGAGCAGCCTCAGATAATCCGTTATTTTACTTGTAGACCCTCTTTAAGGAGGGTGGAAGACAAAAGGCATGCACAGATTTTAAAGTATACCAAGTTGGTACACTAAGATCAAAGGCTGTGTCTGCATGAGGGACTTTGCACATTCTCTTCCAGATCAGCTGCAACATCAAGGACAGGAAAATCTGTAAAGCATTTTGTTTGCCACGTGTTCAGTCTCCTGTCATCTGCTAATGCAGTCTTTGTCAGAAGGTACTTAATGTTGTGGTACCCAAGTAACCTGCTTCCCTGTTTCACATCCATTGTTCTGCTGAATACATATCTCCCATAGCCCTTGTTTGAAATTGCTGACTTTTCACAAATTGGAGATGATCAGCAGACATGCTTCATCAGGGGAAGGAGAAAAAACGTTATTGCCATCCTCATAGTGAGACTGGTTGCATCAGTGGGACAGAGTATATTGGTGTGTCCTTGATGTATTATTGGCAGCTGAGCCTGGGATATCTCACCGTTTCAGAATGGCTAGTCTTAACATTGCCGTTGAAGGGCAGGATGGAGAATGCAAGTCTTTGCAGGTCATGTGAGTGGGGGTCCGCAAAGAGAAAGAATTTGCTGGCTCCTGTGTCAGAATAGCTGCAGGTGTGTGTTTTTTCCACTTCTGTAGTGTCTTGCGATTACTTATGAGGACTTAGGAGGAACACACAGGGAGAAGCACAAACATTGTTTAAAAAAATTAAAATGTTTGGGCTTCATTTTCTTTTGAAGTTGGCCAATGTGTTAAAACAGAATAATACATTTTTTACTGTGACTCTGTGCTAGGTTAGAACAGAGATGATGTTCCCAAGTGCCGAACCCTGGTGATTCTTCATCTTCTCAACTGCATTTCCCCAGTGCTGCAAGTTAAAGTTGGCAAGGAGTAGTTTGTTGGATTTGGTTGGTGAAAAGCTTGCTTTTCAGGAACTTTGCCCAAGTTGCTTTCCTGAAGAGGGTAGAAGTTTAACCAGGAATGGGTAGCAGTTACTTGGTGGCTTTCCATGTGCATTTTGTGAAGTATGATTAATTATTTCTCAGATTCCTTCATCTTTTATAAAGTCTAAATTAGGAACAGGTAACATAGTTTGCCAGCAGTGGCTCTTTGTGTACCCCAGTTAATTTCATAGCTGTGAAGATGACCGTACTGAAAGTGTTCCCTTGCAGTTAGCACGCAGGACCATGACCAGGGTTAGTAACAGTGGAGTATTTCAACTCTTGTCACTCTGTCATGTGGCAGAGGAAAAGACAACCCTCTTTCAGTCTGTGCTGGGATGGTTCTTGCATTTCATTTGTGCTGTGAACGTACAGAGTTTGTAAATCAACGTCTGTAAACCAGTGGGTACGGGGGAATTGGATGTTCCTGGTCCCAGGTACTAGTGGTAATGAACATCAAGTAACTGTAGCACCAACAACTCAAAGGCAGCTGTTTTCTGAGGAGGTTTGGCTCTATAATGCACAGAAGTTTTTCTAAGGGGGCATAAGTAATTATTAACTACAAGTCTGACAGGAAAAAGGGAAAAAGTTAAAGTTTAAAAAGGAAGAAAAAGGGTTTTTTTGCACATGAGTGTATCCAGGAAGAGCAGTATGTTGGCAGTTTCTTTTATTGTAATACAAAGCTTGAAGGTGCATAGACAGCATGTGTACCTGTAGATATATTTACTTGTATGTACCTATAGATATGGGTCCCCTGCAAGCAAGTACTGCAATATTTGGGGTTTGTTTGTTTGTTTGTTTTTTCTAGAGGATGATCTAAGACTCCTCTGCACATGGTCTGAAATAGTCCTGTGTTGTGCAACCATTCCAGAAATTTATCTAAGCAGCCAGGTTCTGTGGGATTTTCTTCTGGAATTATGTATATCACCAAGAATTATACATTTGTCTTGCTCCTCACAGTCAGATAAGCATTTAATTTAAGATGGGCAGGGGTTTATTAAATGTTTTTATGTTTGGAGTTATAGTGTGTTCCCTTTCCAGATGGAAGGGAGATACGCTGCTTTTTCATCTTACCTTTTTTCCTGGTGCTTTGGGGATCGGTTTTGTTTCCTAATGTGTAAAATATTGTGTGGGAAGTAGGTGAAGGTGAGTAAGGCTGAAAATGACAGTGAGTTAGATCACAGACATTTGAATCTGTCACGAAAGCTCAAATTTAAAAAATGTATTGTTATAATGTTGATATGTAGCTAACAGTCTACAGCTTAACTTGGGATAAAGCTGTTATCAAATACTCGAACAAAGTCATGAGTAGGTTGTTCCAAGTGTTTATTAAATATAGATTTGTCTATTAGTATTTCAAACCTTTTTGTATGAAATACCTCATGAGGTGGTTGTTCTTTGAGCAAGGGTATGGGCTTTGTGGTTTCATCACAAGCAAAATAAAGCAACGGTATTTAATTTGGGGACGTGCTTCGTCCAAAACTAGATCACAAACAGCATTTTTATTTTGTTTATAGCTGATCTTCTGTGCAGCAACAGATGCTTTAGTCTGTTGTCATCTTCCCTGGTTTAGTGACTGTTTTTGACAGACCGGTTTGCTTTCAGGTGTCTTATTTTGCTTCTGCATATGCTGTCCTTGTGCCTGATGTTGTAGAAAAGTCATTTCCTCAAATCAGCGGTGGTAACGATTTGAGTAAGTAAATGGCAATGGAATTCTAAGTGTTCCAACAGCATCCATGTGCTGATGCACCAGATCATCATTCTCCAGAAAAGGCTTGTCTACCAGTCATCTCCTGTTACAGCCTTAGATATGTTAGGGCTAATTCTGCTTGATTTGAAACGCTTTCAAAAATTTGCTCTCATGCAGATGCTAATTGGCGGTTGAGTGAATGGCTGCAGTCTGGTAAGGTGCCATTCCATTTGTAAGTTAGTTTCAGTCTCATTAATCAGAACTGGTTTCAGTAACTTCTGAGAAAATGTTCTCAGCCAGAGAAAAATGTGCAGCCTCCAGGACCAAAATCCACAAAGTTAAGGTATGGCAGGCATGACAGATACGATAGATAAGACAACATTGCTCTCAGTATTTTTTGAGTGGGAAATAATAAGATCTGGTATTTTTAATTATGTGAATTACATGGGAGCTTGTTCTGCTTTTGAAAGCATGTATTCTTTGCATATGACAGGCTTTATACTAAGTTATTAGTAATCCGTGGACTTACTTGATTGCAGTCAAATATGCATATTTAATATGGGCAAGAACTCATAAAAATCCATTTAAATATGAAATACAGTTGAAACACCTCATAAAGAGCAGTCAAACCTACAAAATCGAGTTACAATGGGTTATTGCTGTTAGCACACCACCCAAGTGCACCTTTTTATTAGAGATTTGACCTTTCTATTTGAATTTCCTGGCTTTTGTGATTTTAAGCAATAACTGGATATTTGAGATGCTTTTACCAGGAGAATTCCTTTCCACTATCCTTTTTAATACTGCAGAGCTTTAACTGATTTTGAATATTTTAAGAGTTTCTGGTTGTGTAAAAGCCGATTAATTGCTTTTGAAAGCAGGCCATGTTACCAGCTGTTGATAGGTCTGCTTACATCTCTTTTCAGTGTTTTTGTGAACAACTGATCAAATTAGATTCGTCACTCTTGGCTTGTGGTGATTTTAAATTGAAATGGAATACATTAAAGCAGCCAACCACACTGATTATATTGCAAGCCTCATTTAATTTCATACATTCACACATTATAGTGAAAAGCAAGATTTTTTTAAATGCGTGATTGTGACTGTACCTTTAGCAACTCCAAAGGTCATCTGTAATCGGTGCATAATTTATTAGTGTTAGATATCTGATTTCTGAAAGAAAGTTCTGCAATGCTACATATATATTAAAGGTGGAGAGTGAAAAAATCCAATTGTTACATTTCACCAATAACACTGTTCTTGATACCATCCAAGGCCTTACTGGTCAGTAGGCTGCTGTACTGAAACCTTCCTACATAATTGGAGAAGTGTTATCCACAGATGGCAGGACTGTCCATTCTGAAATACTGAGGCACTGGGACATACAGCAGCTATTAGACAAACGGCAGGGTGGTGCCTTGATGGTGTTAACCAGGGCGCTGTGGTTCCTTCTTCCAAGTTATCAAATGAAAATATTTTCCTGCAGTGGTCACAATAATAACACACGTTTCTTAAAGCTTTTCCTCACATTTCATGAACTGGCATCTTCTTATAACCTGCGGGAAGCTTGGTAGAATCTTCTAGTTGAGAGTCAATAAAAATGCTGACAGAATAAATTTTTACACAAGTTCCCTGTATCACTCTCCTTACTGTTATCTTTGAAAATAGATCTGTCTGTTATTCCCCTGTACTTGCTCAGATATGAATGTCCTGAAAGTTAACATAGTGAATATTTGCTGTTTGCAAAGTGGTATCAGTTTAAATTCACATTTCAAAGCCAATTTTTCAGGTTTGCGCACAGCTTAATGCAAAAGAGCAGTAGTTACACAGTAACTTTCAAGAGGAATTCTTGTATTATTTTTGAAAAATATTGCTTATGCTTTTAATGTGGTTTATGCACAGAAAAATTACTGCTTATTCCAGCATTTTCAGTATACTTTACAGTGCTGGCTATGTTGTTCCAAGCACAACTATTCCTTTTCCAGAAATCCTTTGGGAAGGTAGTAGATGCACCTGATACATCTTAGTGTCCAGACAGAGCTTGCTAATCTGGGGAAAAGTCAAGGCATCAGTCACTTGGTTTCTACCTGGATGGCACCAGTGCTGGGTCAGGCTGGAGTTCCTCTGCATTAGCTTAGTCCCTTGATTTATCAATAGCCAACTGGATCTAAAGCAAATGTTTCCCTTAAAAAGGTTATTGTGGTAACTTTGTCAAATTAGGTTTCATGCCAGTCCTCGACAGCTTAAAGTTAACACTAGTTAGCATTTTCTCTTTAATTCAAGTATGTAAGTATTATTTTTATACTTTTTGAAGAAAAGCCACTGCAGTGGCTTCTGTGGCTAAGAGATAACAGTTAAACTCTCAGAAATGTTTTGTTTCTCTTCAGGTTTGCTCCTCTAAAAGACCCGTGACCAAGATACGAAACTGAACTTAGCATAGAATACTGATATGGAAAGACAGTATGCCTTATTCATGTCACTAAAGGAGCTTTAGCCTTTTTGTCGCCCATACAGCAGCAGATATCACAAGCCATGAGATGTTTCTGGTTTTCCAAATAACTTCAGTGTCTCCGGTGGGTTTTTGTGATTATTTATCAGTTATCTCCACAGATTTTTATGGCTTAGACTTTGATTTTTTGTCACCAGACTTCAGTTCTAGTTGCACTCAAAATTCTTACTGTGTTGTATAAATCCATTCTTGGAATAAATTGCATCAGTGACATATATGACAAATCTGGATGCTGTCTACTGGCTTCTTCACAGTCTCGTTTTATTTTTTTGTTATTTTAAAGTCTGGTTTGTTAAGAAATGCTGTGGTCAAGAAAAGAGTGAAGCTGACATCCGATTGGTGTTTCCTTTAACATAAATACCAAAATGGAAGCCATGATATTAAGATATTCTCATAAATTGTCTTAGTGGTCCAGTATAATTTATCTTCACAAATGGTAAACAACGGAGTAATTATCTTATTGTGCTGCAGGGTTTTCAGAGGCTTGTTTCAGGGTGCCAGAAAATATTTAGCGTCTATTCAAGAAATTCTTTTAAGCGTCCACTGATGATGTATAGAGTAGCTCAGTGATTGTGTTTGTCTTCAAAAAACACATACTCAGTTGGAAAAACAACAACAAAAAAAAAGTCAGGGAAAAAAAAGTACTCTTTCTTCTTGACCAAGAATTGCCCATATTTCTGAGTAACACTTGCACAAGTTTAGGAACTCATGCTCAAACCTATCATGTGTCTGTGGATGAGCTTACAATCACTAGCAGAAACAGAGTTAGTAATACAAAAGGCACTAGCCATTACAGAAGTGTAAGTTAATTCTTAATGTAGACACGAGCTTTCTTATCCACTTCTCTTTCAGATAGGCACAAAACATAGCAAAGGAGGTGTTCCCAGGGCAAAAATATTCTGTCCATTTTAAAGGTCGATATTAAATGCCTTGAAAAAACTCCTTGGTTAAAAAGTCTCCCAAATTCTTGTGTGTCTTCTCGAAATGCATTCTTTTGTCTAGGCCTCTTCTGAGCAGCATAGGTCCACATCTGCAGTTTGGGTATCTGAACCATAATGTTGAATATAGGACTTTGACTGGTGTACATAGCGTGAACACAATATATGAGAATTCCTATGGAGGATACTTAGAATTCCTGGAGGCTTAATGTGGATTTTGGGAAGCAGTTGCCAATATCAGTCTAAGGCCGTAATATTTACTAAAATCTAATGAACTGTATTAGCCAGTTCTCAGCACTGATTCTGAGGCTTTGCCCTTGGTCCAAAGTGTTCGTGTTCTTTCCTAGAGCTGATGGTTCTAGATATTTGTATGTTTTTTAATCACGTTGATATTTCTTCTGCTTAGATGAGTTTCAGCAATAGTAGTTTTCTGCAAGGATGAAGTTCTAATTGTTATCTTTGCCTAAAGTTTACAATTAGACACAAAAACATTATTTTCTTCAGTGTCACAAATCCAAAGCATTTCTAAGAAAACATTTGCATCTGTTGTCTGCAGAGCAATGCATTTGTCTGATGGAGTGGGCTAGAAAGTTCATTTTCCTGCTCAGTTCCTCCCATCTAAATTGTGGAGTGCTTAGTCATCTGAACCTGTGATTGTGTAGTGGATTATGTATTCTAAAAACCATTATAGCTGTGAGTAGTACCTGGTGTCATCAAAAGATCTTCACAGTTTCTGTCTCATTAAAAAAAGGCATATTTGTATTAGTGGAGACAATTTCAGCAGACACAACATGCTTTCGTCTTCCATGCCTCAGAACAAAACTGAACTAAAAAGGAATCATTACTTTCTGGATCTCCAACAAATTATTATTTCACTAAACCTTTACATCCATCTTGACCCTAACGTTTTTCCTTCCCCCTCGGTAAGCGATAGCATTCACCTTGTGTGCCATAATGCATCTTGCCCATTTCATTGTCTATGAGATTGTCTCTTACTGGATTAAATGCAGTAAAAGGTAGGTTATTGCAAAATTTTAGCATTATTATCACAAGTTTTTTTCTCAGCTTGAGTTTACCTGCTACTTGTCTTCAGTGTGCAAGCTTGACCTTAACCAGTGTGGCTGTATCCTTGTAACTGCTGGTTTTGTTGCAGGTGATGGAGAAGAAGGCTACAGTAAAGACTGGTAGGTTGGTAATATTATAGGAGACAGTGCCCCGTCAGTGTGCAACAGTGTGAAATGCTATTCACCTGCTGAATGTGCTGAGGTGAGGAGGGCCAAGACTGCCCATGGCAGGCAGACACCCATTTGTAGCTCACTAAATTAAACAGTGCTACATGCTTAGACATCTTTTTAGGCTGTTACAGATTCTAAAAGGTCCACATGGGTTCAAAAAGTAGTTGGAAACATTTGCGGAAGGAAAAATCGACCCAAGTTACGCTGCACTGGGAGAGCACCGTCAGTTCAGGAAGCTGCTGGCTTTCCATGTTGCTGGAAGCTGGTTTCTTAAGGCAGGGCTGTGTCACTGCAAGATTGTGTTGTTCATCCAGTGTATCTGCTTTTCTTCTCTCCAAGGCAGAATTTGAGGCTAGCTGGATCTTTAGTCAGACCAAATGTGTCCCCTTTTTGTTTGCAGTGTGCGCATGCTATATCATGAAACATTCCCATGCTGTGAAGAATAGAACATCCTATAAAAGGGAAATGAATGTGTAGCCTCATGAGTAGAAGACGTTGCTTTCCTCTGAAGTGTTATGGGACCAGCAGGGCAACCTGCAATGCGTTCTTCCCTTTGCAAAAGCTGAGTTGTTGCTGCAGTGCAGCTCCACACTTGCAGGACGCAACAGCTGAGAGTGGCCCCGCCAGCCCCACACAACTGCTGAGAGCAAAAGCTCCCGGGGCTTGTTAAACCCACTTCTTATTTCCTGCAGAGCATGTGGCTGCCTGATTCATTAATACACTGCGGGCAGTCATGGTGCTTTCTAATCTTAATTTTTATTTCAACAGTGGCACTAGGAATTTGACTAGCTCAGCGCTTCTATTTAAAATGTATATGAAGGTAGTTTGCCTGTTACGGAGAGTCAAGCCAGGTAGTGAAGACGAAAGCGACAGTAAAAGACCATAACCGTTCACCCCTCCCTCAAAAAGTGTTGTTGATCTTTGCACCTTATCTTCAGCGTTCTCTTTGAGTGGCCAGTCCGTCGGCTGCAGTAAATCTTCATTGTTCTGGGTTTTTTCTTTTTTAGCGCATGTTGAAGCAACAACTAGTCATCCTAATTGGTGTAGATGTCATGTCA
This sequence comes from Columba livia, assembly GCF_036013475.1. NCBI lineage: Eukaryota > Metazoa > Chordata > Aves > Columbiformes > Columbidae > Columba > Columba livia. Next base: position 105,492,333 of record NC_088602.1, on the reverse strand, counting down.
AATGAAAGCAAGGTGGAGCATCAGACTCTTCCTGAAGTTTCATTTTAAGCTTTCTGATTCAACTTTTAAGAAATTTAGCCAATTCTGTTGATTAATTAATGTTTATAAATAAGTAAAGGGTGTAAAGGGTGAGTGTCAGGAGGATGTAGCCAGACTCTTCTCGGTGACAACCAACGGTAGGACAAGGGGCAATGGGTGCAAACTGGAACACAGGAGGTTCCACTTAAATATGAGAAGAAAATTCTCAGTGAGGGTGACAGAGCACTGGAACAGGCTGCCCAGGGGGGTTGTGGAGTCTCCTTCTCTGGAGACATTCAAAACCCGCCTGGACACCTTCCTGTGTAACCTCAACTAGATGATTTTTCGAGGTCCCTTCCAATCCCTAACATTTTGTGATTTTTATCTTGTTTTTGCATACCACATTTGAAATGTGCAGATGACTCTTTTATCCTGTGCTACATATCTGATTTTACTATTACTGTCAAAAATAAATTTACCACTTTCAGCAAAATTAAGAAGATTAATCAATACCTGATATTACTACAGAGATACGGTCTTAGTTTTAGGATTCGGGTCCTTTGTGTTGTTTCCTCCCTCTCTGGGAGACAAGAATTGGGGCTTTCATCCTCAGAGACTTGTGAGTTTTTGATGAGACTGAACACTGCCCAAATTTAACTTGTATTTGAACTGTTAAAGTGCCTCACTGAGGATGATTTACAATAACTCTGTCTTGAGCATCTTCAGCAATAGAAGAGGAATGTTTTATGCCATCAAAAAATGCCAGCAGAGGCGTCTCTGAAACAAAAGTTGGAAATGTAGTATACCGGTTTATCTCTTCTCTTGGAAGGCTGGGTTCACATTAGTTATTATTTGTATTATGCTGCTATCTAGAGGTCTGATGCACCACAAATACGCAATTTTGAAGACCACACCTACCTGTGGAATTCGCAGTCCAAGAGAAACAGTAGGTCAGAGGAAGAGGTGCCATCAAACCTGTTCTACAGACAAAAAATGAAGCCTGAATTAATTCAGCAACTGGTCTAGTAAAATGTTGGAAAGTGATGGCAAAGCTGAGCGTAGCACCTACATCTTTTGCATGAAGATTCAGTGCCCAGCAGCTGTAAAAGCGGCGTGAATAGTCTCTCCTTTTTTCTTTTTATTTCTCTGATGATGCAGGTAAAGCAGGAAGCTGATAGCGTCTTCCAGATAAGCATATCTCGGTTTCATGAGCACTTGCAGTAAAGGAATTTATATTAAGCTTTAATAAGTGCTAAGAACTGTGAATGCTTTTAGGCAAGTCTTGCTAGCAGATATCTTCATTACATTTTTCTAATTTATTCCATGGGTTTTGTTCACTCCTTGACTTGTCTTTGGCCATCTTGACTTTGGTCTAGTTCTGTTTGTTGATGCTGTGGGGCTTTCTGTTTATTTGCTTTTCTGTTTTTAGACTTCTTCCCACTTGACCTTGATTTTCAACCTACGAATCTTTGAACTGCCTTTTTAAAGGAAAATGCTTCCCAGTATTTTCATCTTTGTGGGATGTATTCTTTTTAATTAACTGCACCTAGAATTCAGTCGTGCTTGCACAGTCAGAAGCCACACAAAGCTGAGTCTTGTTTTTAACAGGCTTGCATAACCCCAAACCAATACATTTTAGTTCTGTTTCTCTACAAATAACTGTGTCATCTGTCTTGGCAGCTGGTTAACCTAAGGAAAATCAGTTTCAGGTTTACCACGTCATTCATCTCTTACTGCCATCTCGTTTTTGCAACATGATTAGCATTTGATTGGACTAGATGATCTTTTGAGGTCCCTTCCAATCCCAAACATACTGTGATACTGTGATTTGGCCAAAAGGAAGAATAAATTGATGATTGTGAAACAGCCGCTGAGACACTGAGAAAGTCAATAAGTGTGTTTTCCTTTTATAAAATAATTCATTGGAAAACAGGAAAAAGAGGATGCAAGGCCAGTTACATATCATAGGAAAATTAATGTCTTCTGACTCTGCCATAATAAACATTTCCTCCTTCCCCATTTCTCCTAAGCAAATATACTCAGGGTACTCTTCAGCGATAGTATAGATAAAGGATATCCTCCAAAAAGAGATTGGCAGGTTTAATTTGTTTGATGTGTGCAATCACAGTCCATGTTAAATTCAAAATGCTTGTCCAATCAAGGATTCAATATAGAAAAGAGGCAGTAACAAGCATGCAGTATGCTGTAATAAAGAAATCTGTTGATTGAAAACAGTTTGTATATTTTGGAAATGATAGGGAATGTAATTGGTAAGAAAGAAAAGGATAGGGCTTCATAAATAATAGGAAATAGAGCATATTTTTTCCACTGATAATGCTAACTCAATTTAACAATATTCTGGTGCTGAATTTTCCTGTTCAGCAAAAGACGTCTGGTAGGTCTTCCAGTACTCCACATTTCGTGATTAGTGGAAGGAGCTCTTTATTTTGATGGTGCCAACTTTAATGTGTTGAATTTCAGCTATAATGACCATCTCTCTTTCTCACATCTCTTTCTTTTCCTCTGTCTCCTAACCCTTTAGGTGGTATATATGAATAAGGAGAGGATTTGGCAGGCAAGCTTCTCAGTCAGACGTGACATTAAAAAGACAGCTATCCGAGTGCTTTTATGAACTTTCAAAGGCTATTTTGTAGGCTATGTAAGATGAAAAGACCTCGATGTGTCAGCCTAACTTCAGTATGTCTTACAAACTCCAATGGTTCTAAACCTAATCATAATTGAAGATCAGGACAAGCTCAACAATTCACCCTTGTTCTGCACCACACCTTCCATATAGTTGTCCTTTTTTTTTTCTGCAGTTCACTCTGAATTACTCTTTCTATTTATGGAACAGTAAGTACTTGAATAGACTTTTAGCACATGGATCATATCTGTGCAGCCTTGCAGCACTGCCAGGAGTGAAAATCGTGAGCTTCTGTAGACTTATTCCCTATTCTTTAATTTCTGAGGATCAGACCTCTGTTTTGTTTCTGATCTTCTGTGTGAGCATGTGTGTGTGTGCAAGCTTATATTGGGGTATTAATATATATTTTTTTTAAAAAAGGTACATGTAGCTGCAGCTGTTGATGCAGTAATTGTTGTGGTACTTTAAAACTCTTATAATCTAGGAGAAGGAAGTACTTGAGAGTCAAAAGCTAGGAAATAATATAGCTAACAATGCAATTTTCTGTGGGAAAGATTAATTTCTTATTTTCTCAATGATTTTATTTTATGTTTTGTATTGAGATAATGTATTACTCACTGTGTTATATGAGGTTATCCAGTATTTGGAGATAAAATTATACCTAAGTGGTCATGCTAGTTGTGGGAAATAAAATGTGTCAAGCTGAATTTTTGTTCAAGTATTCTCATCTGATGATCATAAATATTATGACATTTGAAGAAGTGCTCTTAAGACTAAAAAAAAAATCTTTATATGCAAAAATATGAAGATCTCCATACTAGTTTGAGCAGTTGGGCTATTTTGGACTACAAACTTGGGGCTGAGGACCCATACACCTGCAGACAGTGACTTCCAGGAGATGATGGGTGTCTGTGGAGTGGTAGCTGCTACAGGTAAATCCCACAGGATCTGGTGCTTGATGCTAGACAGTAAGCTCACAGAAGTCTATTCTTCATCAAAGATCTACAAGGATGATGTGACACCCATAACAAATCTATAATAAAATAACATCATCAGTTTTAAGGCATTAAAATTTATGGTACATGCTGTGGGCATATTGGCTTCACATGGGCAACCATCATTGCGCTTGTACAATTACGTTCAAGGCTTCTTTTACTGAACTTTTAGGTTGGATACTTCCCTCCCTGGAATATAAAAATTCCATAAAAGCATGCATCATCATACACAATGAAGGTTTTATTCTTTCTCAAGAACTTCAATCTGAATCTCAGGACCTCGTCAGGTATTTGTTCTGTAAAACCTGGTGTTCAGAGCAAAGATTATTTTTTACATAAACCTGAAGTGTAGAAGTGATAATAAATGTGATTTACAATGAGCACAGCACAAGTTATTTTTTGCTCACAACTTTTAACCAGTCATCAGTATGGTTGGGATGTTGCTGCTGGTTGAAAAGTAGTCATGCAACACTGTCACTCAGAACAATACTTGGAAGGCTCTACTGAAACCCCAGAGAGACTGGAGACTTCTCTCCAGGGGGTAGGTGTTTTCTTGGAATCATAAAGTGCGATTTCAGATCTGCATTAATACTTTCAGACTAAACCTTTGAATGTTGTAGCTCACTGCCAGTTAACATTTCTAAACGATATGTTAAAATGCCTGAAAACAAATTGTTCCTAAGCCTAGTAAAATAGCTGTTACCATTATCTTTGCTCTTTCTACATATGTCTCTTAAGAGAGAAATTCTTCCTCTGTATTTTGGTGTCAACAGTTTCCACTCTTAAATGATGGACAACAAGTTAACAACGTAAAACAGGTGTTGACAGTTCTTGAAAATGAAATAATGTCTAATGTAACCTCAAGTTTCTCTCTGATCTTTGACCAAACAATAGGAAAACCTTAAAAAGGAGGGGCCCTGTGCTGTCAGGCACGAAATTACATGGGGGAAAAAAAATAAGCTAAATAGTGAGGGAGAAGTCTGGGTTCTCTTGCATGATATTTAGCAGCAATGGTAAGAAGAGGGATGTTTCTTTCTTTGTGTAATGTGCAGTAGTTACAATAAACACAAGATTTCCAAATCTCAGAGGACTCTCTTGACAGTTGCTTGATAACAGCTTTTTTCACTCCATAGTTTTGACAGTTTGTATGTGTTGCCATATCTAGTGTAAACTAAAACATCACTGTCATTCTGTTTTTCTTTCTTATGTGGCTTCCTTTATTTTTTTTCTGTCTTTAGGATAATGAAAAACATGGGCTTTTAATTTGTAGGCTTGAGTGAGACAAGGTGTGTGTGGAGAGTGGCATGTGTTTGAGTTTTAAAATACTCAGATTGAATAGCCTTTTTTTTTAACACTGTTTCTTGAAAGTTGTTTGTGTTTGTGTCCTAATTTTGAGCTGCTCTGTCAGTAAGCACCAGTTACATCTGAGTGTGACTGGACAGGCAATATGGAAACACTGCTGTACCCAGGAGACTTCTGTATTCAGACTGACATTGCACGTTTTTATTGTGGTTGCCCTTTTTTTATTCACACAGAGGTCCACAGAATGGCAGCACATGAGGTTGGGAAGAGATGCTAACCCATGTGGCTTTACTTTCTTCCTCCCCCGTGTTTCTGAGTTAAATTGATGATAATATTGGAGTAATGCACCGTTTTAGAAAAGCTGCAGGGAGGTGGGTTTTGCAGGGAGGGACTTGCGGGGTGCCTGCTCGGAGAGGACACGGCCGACTCCAGGGGTACCCTGGTTTCTGCAGCTACTGACTGCTCAGCTGGTTTGGTTTACCGCAGCAGGTAATATGTCCCCAGGTAGAGGATGACTCTATTTAACCTTTTTGCCGATCCTTCTAAGGTTATTTTGTCATCAAAATAAATCTGCTTTAGCGCAGCGAAGTGCCCAGTGTCGTCATCTGGCATGTTACAGACAAATTCCAATTACTTTTCTGCTTCAAGCTATTGTTAAACACTACGAGCTAGCTGACAGTAAAATTATAAATACAGGTGTTGTCACACTACACTATAATCAGAATTTTAATTTGAATTTTCATTTGTAAAGCCTTTTTTTAACATGAAAATGGGAATAGAATTAGTTTTATTGACAGTAAAAAGACATTTTGAAAGCTTCCTAAATCATTACCTGTATTTAGTAGTGGGAAAAAATTGTATATGTCCATATAAAAAGAAGAGTTTTATTATCACATATTTACTCATTATATTTGGTGGTAAATAAAACTAGGAAGATGTGTTTGACAAATTATTGATGTAACTCAGTACATTTTCACTTCATCAGAACAATAGACAGACATAAATATATATTTGCTTTTGTTTTGTTCTGCCATTACTAATGCAAGCCTGCGATGAAAATCTTCAAGCAAATTAAGTAGAGCCTGTTGAGTCTGCATGCAGTGCTAAACTTTTTATTTTGCAATTTTCTCCTCTTACATAGATTCATCATTTTTTGCCTTCTTCCCCCCTTTTTTCCCCTCCTTTTTCTTTGCTGGGTGGTTGGAGTGGTTCCCCCTTCTCAAGACCCTTTTTTTTTCCCTCGAGGCATTTAGTGTCGTGTCTGCCAGATTTCAGTGATGAGCAGCGAATTGCTTTTAAAGTGGGCATTATGCCAGTTCAGCAGCACAATGGAAAACCAATCTTCCACCATTCTACTTTTGATGCTGTTATTGTAGCATTTTAGATAACTGCTGCCACAAAAAAAAAAAAAAAGATGTGCTCAATTGCTACCAGTTAGTCAAGTTAAATCCAGAGTAGCATTAAAATTACTCTGAAAACTGTTTGTCAGAGGTCATGTGCTGTCTGTGGCTACAGCACATAGGATAGATGTTCTGTGCTGTGTGGGGTTTTTTCTTTTTGTGTTATTATTACTGTGACTGACCAGCTCTCTAAATAGCCCTTCACTACCTGTTTACTTATTGTCTTCACCTCACTGCTGAAAATATGTGTCAAACAGAAATGTTGAAAAGTTTCTGTAAAGTGCTGGAAATAGCAGGGGACTGAGTTGTTCAGGGTGCTACAGTTTGTACAGTGTGAAAGCAAAAAAAAAAATAGAAGAGGGGGCAGAGCAAGAACATAATTCTCTGGTTTCTGTAGCAAGATTACTGTTTTCATCTTTTTATCTTTACTTTTCAACCACTGAGTTCACTTCTCTATTTTTTTTTTACTAGCACAAATGGAATTTATGCGCTTTCTCAGTCTCTTCCCCTTCAACTCCTCCTCCTCTTCCTCTTTATTCTGCTGGCTTTGCTTGTGAATGAAGGGGTCTGTTACCACCGCTGTAGGACAGGTGGCAGTTGTGATGGGGGGATTATAACACTAGGTGACTTTTAAATCAGCTGTTTTCCAATAAAACACAAACAGGAATATTATTTATGGGTGGTGGGAATTAAAAGAGCGAGGATGTTTTTCTCGCCTCTGGCCAAGACTTTATTTTATGAATAACATAATACCTATGCAGCCCGCATACTTGTTTCACTTGCTTGCATCACGGTAAAATGTTGTGCTGTATTTATGTTCTGGACATTTCCAGCAGGGGAGCAGCGTTCTGCATCCGTCCCTGGGCTGCACCACCGTGGAGTGCAGGACAACAGCCATGGGCCGCTCCTGCGGGACAGGGAAAGAGCTGGTGAAGCTGTGAATTTTAACAGTGCACTTAGGCATCTGAATAACATGCCCAGTTTTCAGAGGACTTGACGTTTATAGCCTGCTAAGTGTTGGCACTGCAGTGGTCCGTGGTGATGGTCAGGAAGTCTATTTAGACACTGTCGAGGGTTAAGATTGCAGGGTGACAATAAAACCCTGGCAGATGTATTGTTAACCCCCTCTCTCCCCCCCACTTCCCCCTTTTCGCCCCTCCCTCTCCCTGTTCCCACTCACAACAGGTGATCGGGAGGGAAAGAAGGACAGAGAGAAGAGAGTTGGAAAAATTAACAATGTTTTACTAATGCTACTAATAAGAATAGAGAAAATAATACAAAATATGCAAAACCAATCTTGAAAGTCTCAGCAACTGCAGAGCCGGCAACCAAAGTCTTGGATTAGACTCTGCAGCCAACCGGAGCTGGATTCAGTCTCTCACTAGGCCTCAGTTCGCAGGGACGACTAGCAAGGTCCTCTCCTAATGTCGGCCATAAGGAAAAAGGGACAAAGGGACGAGATCCTTGTGATCTCGCACTTTTATATGAAGTATTCACGTGAATGGAATGTTATACACAGTTGGTCAGTTTCTTGGTCACTTGTTTGTCCCTCTCATGAGATGTCCATCCATGCTTATCAATAAGTTTGCATTCCATTGCTAGGTTTACCAAAACATGTGTCTGGTTCTCCAGGAAAATGCAGTTAATATGAAGGCTTTAGCTGACCTGCAAATTCACTAAAAGAGAAACTTGTTTTTAGCAAAACCAGGACAGACACCTAGGTGGGCAGCACCAGTAGCGTACCTTTGAAAATCTTCACCATAGTCCTCAAGGATGCTCTTCTCTGTGGGACCTGAATGGCATCTGTCTCACAGGAACACCTTCAGATAGAATTAGCTAATATTTGTAAAGTGCTTTACAGTCCCCCAATAGGTGGCAGTATGGAAGTGCACAGTTGTCCCAGTTAGAATTCTTTTTAGCGTTGATCCTAAAGATAGCCATTTCCTTACTGGGTCAGTTAAATTCTAGCCATTGAGAGTCTGCTGTCTTAATAGCAGAAATGTTGTGGGCTCTTACACTTTTCTGTTAGGGGAGCCTTTCTTGGTGGTGCAGATGGACCACATGTAGTTACTAATGCTGACACCAATGTCTGTGAGTCAGTGGAACTGTTTTCACCAACATTTTTTATCAGAGCTGTGTGCATGCTGGATAAATACTTCATAAAAGAGAATACCATTAAATGATTGTTATGGGGACAGAGTGACTAGAAAAGTGAGAAAGAAAACTTGTTCGTGGAGTTCTGGAATAAAAGCAGTACCATCTCCCTCAGGGAGGTAAAGCCAAGTCCACGAGGCAACATGACTGAAAAGTTAAAGTGCAAAGAACCTTAGTGATACACACACACTTTATTAAGTAGGTAACTTAATTAACAGTGATTTAAAAAACAAGGTGAGCACTAGATGAGTTCTCAAGACAAAATGGGAATGTAACTCCATGAGAAACACTTCATGCATAAAGTAATCATACATATTTCTAAATTTAAGAGATCCCTGTTTTCTTTGGGTTTTGTTTTTCTCTTTTTTTAAAACTAGAATTTCAGTTTTGCGGGGGTTATTGCACACGTTTCCTTGTTCCTTGGTCGCATTTCAACAGAGCCGTCTACCTACTGAGGAACTTGCAGAATTCGACTACATGTATTTACATCATTTCTGCACATAAATGCTCAGAAAGATCTGTAGAAAGTGTGTCCACTGAAGATGGTCTTAGACAGAGGTTACTAGAGCAGAAAACCAGATATATAACTTAAGGTGAGAGGGAAACAGAAGCCCCTGGGGTTTGATCACAATGACTCAAAAGTAGAAGCTTTTCAGGAAATGAGTTTTCTTCTTTAAGGCTGTATGTCAGCATTCAGTAGTTTTGCTGGTGGGGAAGAAACGTGAATCCATTGGGGTGGACTCTGTATTATTTATACACTTGGCACACACTCTCTTCTTGGTCTGTATTTTGGGGATATGACATGGAAAACCATCACGTGTACTTGGTTAGATGTTGCAGAATTCCTCACTGAAGAGCCACCTACAGGAGAAAAATACAGGAAGCAATCTCAGAGCAGCAATGTTGGAGCTATTAATAATTGCTTCTGAGGCCCAGGAGGAGGGGTGGAACTGACTCTTGAATGGAACAAAACCCAGGTTTTACAGATCTCAGTCTTATTCTTCAGTTTCCCAGGAAAGAGTTAATAAAAGGCAAGCTTTTTAGGAAGAAAAGATAACAGTGAGGATTCAGATGCCTACAACGTGTTAAAAAATAATACTAAAACAAACTGGCGCTTTAGGCTTCAAAATCCAGTACCTGTTTTTTTAAGGAGCAAAATGAACTGGGGTGACTGTTAGGGCTCATTGAGGAGAAAATGTGAAGCTGAACAGCAACACAGCTTAACTAGGGACTAGTTGGGCAGGAACTTGACCCTCACCCCATTTTTTTCTTCAGTTTGCACAATACACTGTAGAAGAGCTAATAACTGGCTTTAGATTGAAGATAACAATTTACAAGTATATAATAGATACACTAATAAAATATACTAATATAATAGCCTTTGAATTTTCAGCCTTAATTATATGTACTCTTAATAATATTAACTGAATTATTTGAAAGTTTGAAAAATTTGAAAATACATGCTCTTCAGTGTATGTAATCCATATAGATTGGTCTGCAAGAAGATCCAGATTTGCTCTGGCAAATGGTGTCTCTGGTCAGTCATTTTTGTCTTAGTGCCTGAGATCAAACCCTTCAGAACAGGAAACAAAATCTATAAAAACTCCATTTCTGTGGAGAAGCCTACATATATTCTAAAAGTGTTACAAGCATTTCAGCTTTTGCCTACTTTGCTTTCTCTCTGTGTTTTTTTCTTAAGGTCTTCTATTTCAAAGTTGAGAAACTCTGTTAAAACAAAACTCTAAATCTGAAAGTTAGGCAATTTAGAAATTGGGAAAGTTAAGGCTGAAGTTAAAATTATATTCCAAAGTATAACTGCATTATGTTCATATGTGGCAGTTGTTGAAGTGAAAGTTTCTTAACTGCTGGTGGTAATCCAGTTACTTCTGGTAGTTTGTTGAGGATTATCTGGTTTGATGTGCTGTTGTCTTCATTCATTACTTGCCACTTCTAACTGCTAGATCACACTAGAAAAAAACTAGAAGTAGAGTAAAAATATATATACATAAACATATATATATAGATACATATAAAACTAGCAACCTGTACATTCCATTGAAGAATTACTTTAACAAAAAGAAAAAAGCTAAGAGAAAGCTGTATTTGCTACTCTGATAAGGAAGCTTCCTTGAGTCTGTCCCTATTAAAATATTATGCTTTCTATGTAAAAATTTTAAAATCTTGGTTTAGCGCCTCTGACACTACATTAAGAATCAAACTGAACTACAGAAAGAAAAACAGAAAATTCTTTGCAGTGCCACTGGATAAGCTAAAGCTGTGAAAGACCGAGATCAGAATTTGAC
>NC_088602.1:104319017-104536517 GCF_036013475.1 Columba livia | reverse complement strand
CTCCCCTCCCCTCCCTCTCCCTCTCCCTCTCCTCTCCCTCTCCCTCTCCCTCTCCCTCTCCCTCTCCCTCTCCCTCTCCCTCTCCCTCTCCCTCTCCCTCTCCTCTTCCTCTTCCTCTCCTTCTTCCATCAAAGACTTGATGCCCAAGTGGAGATCAGTGACAAAGTGGTGTTCTTTGGGGGTTGGACTGGCGCTGTTGAACATCTTTGTCCGTGACATGGACAGTGGGACTTAGTGCATCCTCATAAAGTTTTCCAATGACAGCAAGCTGTGTGATACAGTCAACACACTGGAGGGAAGGGATGCCATCCAGAGGGATCTTGACAGGCTTGAGCTGTAGGCCCATGTGATGAACCTCAATAAGTTCAACAAGGCCAAGTGCAGGTCCTGCACATGGGTCAGGGCAATCCCAAGCACAAATACAAGCTGGGAAGAGAATGGATTGAAAGTAGCACTGATAAGAGGGGCTTGGGGTTGTTGTTTGATGAGAAGCTCAACATGAGCCAGCAACATGCACTTCCGACCCAGAAAGCCAACCACATTCTGGGCTGCATCAAAAAAAGTCTGACCAGTAGGTCCAGGGAGGCTATTCTCCCTCTCTGCTCTCATGAGTACTGTGTTCAGCTCTGGGGTCTCCAACATAACAAAGGCATGGACATGTTAGAGCAAGTCCAGAGGAGTGCCATGAAGATGATCAGAGGGCTAAAGCACCTCCCTTATGAGGACAGGATGAGAGAGTTGGGATTTTTCAGTCCTATAGACCTTATAGGAGCCTTCCAGTACATAAAGAGGACCTACAAGAAAGTTAGAGAGGGACTTTTTACAATGGCATGTAGGGATAGGACAAGAGGTAATGGCTTTAAACTGAAAGAGAGGAGATTTAGATTAGACATTAGGAAGAAATTATTCACTATCAGGGTGATGAAGCATGGGAACAGGCTGCCCAGAGAATCTGTAGATGCCCCATCCCTGGAAATGCTCAAGGCCAGGCTGGATGGAGCTTTGAGCAACACGGTCTAGTGGAAGGTTTCCCTGCCAATAGCTAGAGGGTTGGAACCAGATGATCTTTAAGGTCCTTTCCAATCCAAACCATTGTATGATTCTCTGATTCTATGACTAAACTGAATTCCTTTGATCCATTTATGAAGTATGGCATAAAAAATCTTGGCACGTTATGTAGCAATTAGGCTGTCTATCATATTTTAGTACCATTTCAAGATACACCGCATACTTCAGTCTAGGAATCAATCAGAAATAATCTTAATTTTAACTATTTCAAACTTTGATTTGTGCACAAATTTTTAATCTGCTTTGCAGTGTTTGTTTCTATTTTTTTTTCAAGAAATGTAAATTAATATCTTAATAATTATGAAGGTAACAGCAGCTAATCCTACATTGCTTGTCACCGGGCTCATGAAGTACATTAAGAGCAGCTGCATAAAAAAAAAAAAAAATACTTACAATCCAGAAATGTGAGAGGAACACACTGCTAACACATTCATTAAACATATTTTTCTTCTCAAACAGCAAATGCAGAAACATGGCAACAGAAGGAAAAAACGTTGAGGATACTGTGGGCATCAGCTGAGAAAGCTTATTGACTGGGGAATAGTTCTGAAAAATAAATTGTTGTGGTATTGGGAAAGGCAAATCATTTTTGAGCACATAGTTATGTCTCTGCTGCAAGTATAGACAGGCAATGACATCATTACTGACTAAGAAATGTCTCTTGAACCCATGGGCCCTGGCTTATGAATTCAGAGAAATGGTGGAAGTCACTGGGCCGGTTGCCCCCATCTCTTTCAGTCACCTTCATAAATGTATGTTATACTACAGAAGTGTTTTGAGAAAAAAACAAACAAACGAACAAAAACCAAAGTATCCAGTAGTTGCAGGGAGAAGAGCAACAACAGGTGATTATTAGAGCTGCCATTTATCATAAGAGGTAGTTTAGAGTCAAAGCTTTGTCTTGATTGTTCTGGTTTCCTCAATTTACACTTAAGTGCGATATGTCAATCTTTACCATGAAAAGATGTCTTCATTTTCTAATTGTAATTCACTATTATTCTACTAATTACCCAACTTGTGGCTTTTAGCATTCTTCATTCCTGGTTTTAATTGTCTTACTAGTTGTTAGCTGCAAATGGAATAACATTATACAGTTTGCATAAAGATTCCCAGAGAGCACAAAGTTTGCTTTACACCATAGATCCAAACTGGAATTTCCTGTTTTCCTGTACCATTGTTTGACTTAAAAAGTAACACAGAATGGAATTGAATTTTTGGTTGCAGCAATGATGTGAGGAAAGAAGTATTTTTACTGTCTATGTAATAAATATCTATATTTTCATACCCCTGATATTTTCTGTGAAAATATCCTCAAATTCTTAAGATTTTTTTATTGTTGTTTAATATTAGGATAAAATTATCTTCATAGACACAATTGCTTGCAACTTAATTCAATTTCTGTTTTCTGTCTTAGAAACCTCTTCATTTTTTGCTCTTGCAAATTTAAGTATCTGCTACTGGAAACAGCTGCATTGGACAATTCTTCCAGTATTTGAAACAGCACTTGCTTTCTTAATAATGCCTGGAAAACATAATATGGTTGCAAGTGTTATTTGTTCAGCATTATGTGTAGGCACAGTTGGAGAGCCCTGGGTTACAATATGGTTAGAGTTCCTTAATACTACCTCATTACACTGCTGTACATAAGTCTCCCCATATCCATGTCTCTGAAAGCTTTTCTAGGACTGAATAAAGTTGCAGTACTTTCTCATTTTCAGTCTGCCATTTTCTCCTGGGCATATCATCACTATTTCTAATATCATAATGGAAATTGCATAATGGAAATGGAAATTGCATAATGGAAATTGCGGTTAGCAATAGGACAAGGGGGCATGGGCTTAAACTCTACCAGGGAAAATTTAGGCTGGATATTAGAAAGAAATTCTCTACAGAGAGAGTGGTCAGGCATTGGAATGGCCTGCCCAGGGAGGTAGTGGACTCGCCGTCCCTGGAGGTTTTTAAACTGAGATTGGACATGGCACTTAGTGCCATGATCTAGTAAACGGACTAGAGTTGGACCAAGGGTTGGACTCAATGATCTCTGAGGTCTTTTCCAACCCAGTCGATTCTGTGATTCTGTGTGAAATGGGCTTTATTGCCCTGTCTTGAAGCTTCATAACTAACACAGATCACACAGACAGACACACATACATAGACAGACAATAAACACCAGTGAAACTTTTTATAGCACCTTGCTAATGACAAATCTGAATTTATATTTTCAGGATATATGGCAGCTGAAACAAACGGATATATTTACTCCTCAAAGATGCTGATATGAGTGTTTCTGAAGATATCAAAAGAAATAAAACAGAATAAAGCAAGTATTTTAATTTGTTTCCCTGTCCTGGTTTATCTCCCTCTTTCGAGTGATATTTCAGTCAAGAGACCCTGGCCACATTACAAAGGCTGTCTCTTCTTTCTAAGTAGTGTCCATTTTCTGTGGTTCACCAGACTTCTAATATAACAAGGAAAGCATGAAGCACTATTTTTCTTCCCTTCTCATCTCAATTTTCCTTTCTTCTTAAAGTCTCAAAGTTGTATCTTTTTTGAAAAATACAGACTTAGCCTGTTAGTTCAAAAATTCCAGTTCCCTCTTAGCCAACATACTTACCTGTACAGAGTCATTCAATGACATCATGATCGAGAGCTTTTCTTTCTAAATATGTAGGTCCTGCGCATCTTAGACACCATATGTGAGTGAAGGTTTATTATTCTGTAAAGAACAGGGTTTACAGAGGTTTCAAAATCTAGAAAAAAAAAAAAAGTTTATTTCTGTGTTCTGCAAAATATCTTAAAATCCTTTAAAACACTTGTGAAGAAAGTCTTTCCCTTCACAATCTAAAAACACAAAACATAAATGGTGAGAACAGACTACAAATATATTTTTTCTTTTTTTTTTTCCTCATAAGAGTATTTCCATTCCCATTTAGAAATCTGATATACATTCTGATGACAGAGCATTATGTTCATCACTTAAAAATGCAAGATTTTCTCCAAGATTATTTTTCTGAGCTCCCTTTCTCTACAATTATTCAACTAATACAGTTCCTCAGAAAGAGAGAACAGATGGATTAAATAAGCAAGCTGATTAAAGGAAATTGATTATATAATAAAGTATAAAGTCCTAGGCCACTCTCCATCATCTTTGCTAAGTTGTGAGAAAAAGGAGAGGTGCCTGAGGATTGGAGGAGAGTTGCCTGAGGGTTAGAGGAAAGCGAATGTCACTCCAATATTCAAAAAGGGCAAGAAGGAGGACCTGGGTAACTATAGACTGGTCAGCCTCACCTCCATCCTTGGGAAACCGATGGAACGACTTATTCTTGGTGCCATCTCAAAGCATATCAAGGATAAAGGGGGTCATTAGGGGCAGTCAACATGGCTTCACTAAGAGGAAGTCATGCTTAACCAACCTCATAGCCTTTTATGAAGACATAACGAGGTGGATAGATGATGGCAAAGCAGTGGATGTGGTCTACCTTGATTTCAGCAAATCATTTGACAGTCTCCCAGAGCATCCTTGCTGCTAAACTGAGGAAATGTGGTCTGGACGATCAGGTAGTGAGACGGATTGTGAACTGGCTGAAGGAAAGAAGCCAGAGAGTTGTGGTCAATGGGGCAGAGTCTAGTTGGAGGCCTGTATCTAGTGGAGCCACTCAAGGATCAGTCCTGGGACCAATATTATTCAATATATTCATCAATGACTTGGATGAGGGAATAGAGTGCACTGTCAGCAAGTTTGCTGATGACACCAAACTAGGAGGAGTGGCTGACAGGCCAGAAGGCTGTGCTGCCATCCAGCGAGACCTGGACAGGCTGGAGAGTTGGGCAGGGAAAAATTTAATGAAATATAAAAAAGGCAAGTATAGAGTCTTGCATCTGGGTAGGAACAACCCCAGGTTCCAGTGTAAGTTGGGGAATGACCTGTTAAGAGAGCAGTGTAGGGGAAAGGGACCTGAGAATCCTGGTGGACAGCAGAGTGACCATGAGCCAGCACTGTGCCCTTGTGGCCAGGAAGACCAATGGCATCCTGGTGTGTATTAGAAGGGATGTGGTTAGTAGGTCGAAAGGGGTTCCCCTCCACGTCTACACTACCCTGGTGAGACTACACCTGGTATATTGTGTCCGGTTCTGGGCCCCTCAGTTCAAGAAGGACAGGGAACTGCTGGAGAGAGTCCAGCACAGGGCAACAAAGATGATTAAGGGAGTGAAGCATCTCCCTTATGAGGAAAGGCTGAGGGAGATGGGTCTCTTTAGCTTGGAGGAGACTGAGGGGTGACCTCATTAATGTTTATAAATACGTAAAGGTTGTGTGTCACGAGGATGGAGCCAGGCTCTTCTCGGTGACAACCAATGATAGAACAAGGGGCAATGGGTACAGACTGGAACACAAGAGGTTCCACTAAGATATGAGAGGAAACGTCTTCACAGTGAGGGTAACAGAACACTAGAACAAGCTGCCAGCGGGGTTGTGGAGTCTCCTTCTCTGGAGATATTTGAAACCCACCTGAACACATCCCTGTGTAACCTCATCTAGGTGTTTTTGCTCCAGCAGGGGGATTAGACTAGGCGACCTTTCCAGGTCCCTTCCAATTCCTAACAGTCTGTGATTCTGTGATTTTGTATAAAGAAATATTGGAATTAAATAATTAGAATAATTTGCTTTTAACTTGCAGTGCTTTTTTTCATCAAAGGTAAAATCAAGTTTTTAACATTTAATTTCTGAACATTGTAGACAAAAATATCTAGAACTGTTCTCCAAAGGATGACAGATCAAAACAGTATAAATTACCCATGAGGTTAATTTTCAGTTCACAACTAAAACTGTGGAGTTATAGATTATTTAAATAAATGTATATTCTAATACACACAACAGATATTTTAAAATAGTAAAGCACAGCTTGTCTACTGTTTGCCTCATTATAAAATAATTACCAAAATATAAAGCTCTACTGAATCTTTTAAAAATATTTTATTAAAATTCAGTTTTACTGAATGTTGTTGGTTTGATGAGCTTGTCAAAGTGTTACTGAAGAATGAAGGGGATGAAATTTGTCAGGGTATTTGCACATTTGAGGGATAGTGATCCCTTGAGTCCATTTGCTAATCTACAAGCTTTATTAGGAGACAATTTAGTAGCTTAAGACTGTTCAACTCAGAAATACAGAATGAAAAAGCATCAGCAGAACCACCATTGCAATAGATGAGTATATATTCATTCAGTGTTTCTGACAAGAAGAACTCCTATGTAAGATTATAACCAAGTGTTCACTGTCACAGGTCAGTGGCAGTCATCTGAAATGCAATGCCATAGTTTCACTTTTCCATAACATTGGAGCTATTGCAGCAGATTATCCTTCAGGCTGATACTTCTGTTCCTTATTGTTTCCCCAGACCAAACTTAACAAATGTTCATGTGTACAACTCAGCTATTGAAGTATAAGCCTTTAAAATAGTTGCAAAGCAGGAATAACATCATAAAAAGGTGCAAAAAAACCCTCAAATAGGATTAAAATAATAAAGAAAAATCCTCTCAAACAAGGTTTCAATGGGCTTCAGCAGTGAAGTCCAAAACTTTCATGTTTTCTAGTTCCTTATATTTGGAAACAAAATAAGGTGTCATCTTTTGTTACCCAAAGGTTTCCTGGACATCTATTTGCCCATTATTGTCTGAGATAGCTCCTGCCTAGACTTCATTTGGATCCGACAAGTGGGTGCTCTGATGAATCACAAAGGAAATATCCCTATCTGTCCTCTTTCTGACACTCTTCTGTATGGGATCATTTCTCCTCACTCTTGACGAATCTTCTCAAGGTAACTGCTGATCTCTGGATCTCAAGCAAAGGCTGGAAAGTGCTATCTGGAGATTTACCAGGTGTGCAGAGAGACAAGTTCAGATACAGTTGCTTTTCATTTAGGTAGATGGTTGTAACTCTTCACTCAGCATGACAGTTTTTGGATATATCTTTTTCAGCCAGAAGAGATGCATCTAGGGTTTCTGTAAGGAAGTCAAGCATTTAAATAAAGCATTGCAAAACTTCATTGATAAAAGCCTGAGGGCTTTATTGAATGTAGTACATTTATCTTACTGTGCCAAACTGGTGATGAAAAGAACACTATTAGCCACTGGGTTGGTGAGGGAGGGAGGGAAGTAGATATTGAAGAAGGCAGAAAACGGATAAGGCTCAGGTAGCTCTATAGCTTAGTTGTCTTTGCCAGGTTATTCTACCCCAGTTGTCCTACCTTATTTTATCCCACCCTACTCATATCAATCTTCATCATTTCACATGATTAACTGGCTCCCTTTTCCCTCTTACCCCCTGGTAGGCACCATCATTCCTAGCCCTCTCCTCAGTGTTCTGCTTCTGCTGATCCCTATCACAGAGTTTTGTTAACCAGGACTGTCCAAACCCTGATTTTTAAAATTCACTGCTGCTGACAATATTAAGGTTAATTTGACACTGTAGTTCTTCTTCTACACCGTACATTAACTAAAACAAATATGACTTTTATTATCTTCTTCATGAACAAGTACAGATCCCCACTGGCAAAGAGTTTTTGGTTTAGCCTTCATATAATTCACAAACTTAGAAAAACAATTAATTTTGAAATACCATATAGTTTAAATTGTGGCTTCTTATTAGCTATTATTATCAGATGTAACCAATTTCAAAGACATATTGATCAGCTTCTGGCTTAAATATGTTAAACTAGTTTAATAAAAATGGCTGTTTTCCATAAACTACTCTATTTTAACTAGAAATTTCACAGTTATAGAAAATTATATACTAGTCCAGACTCACAGGGACCTGAACGATGTTTTCATGGCAGAACAAGACAGATACAGGTAGCCTTAGAACTCTGGGATTGCTTTATGAAGCTATAATTTTATTTTTTTTATTTTTTTTTTTTCCCCGTGTTACCCTCACATGTCTGTGTATCAACAGTTTACTTCCGTTTCACTATTGATGAAATTTACTCTGGTGCAGAGGTGCACAACTAAATGTATGGATAATTTAATTTGTGTATCCACCTGATTGAGAAGCTCTAGTACTGGCATTAGATTAATGCAGAAACATCATTAAAAACCCAGCAAAATATCCACACATAATGTATTTTTAATATGAAACCAGTCATAAAGATGCATATTCAGAGGTGTTAATCTATGAATAAAGAATGCATTTTAAAATGGATCACTTCTAAATAATAAGTCAAGTCTTTTCTGATAAAATCTTTCAATAAAGTTATAGTGCATTACCTACTACAGAGACAAACCAAACCAAACCAAACCAAACCAAACCAAACAAACAAAACCCACTTTCCTCTTCTATTACACATTTAGGAGGAAAAATCATACTTCCATGTACTCCTGCTTTCATACACTGTTACACAACTAGACTTCATAAGGACAAGAATTTCACACAGGTGTTGTACAGTTCTCGGTGGTGCTGTGTGTGTTTCACACACTTTCGTTCCATGTTATTTCCAAAATCTAAACTTTGCCACATACATGCAAAAAGTTCCACTGGATATTATGCCCGGGAAACTTTTTTTATGATCTTAAAAAACAATAATATTAGTCTCCTACATAATACTTTTTTTTTTTTCCTAGGGGTAGAAATTAGAGATCACTAAACAACAGTGTCAAACTGTCAGTCATATTTTATAATAACTAAGAAATGTACTGAACTTAATGTGATTGACTAGTTTGGACACAAATTAACTATATGATCGAAGTGAACTAATTCCTTTAGAGGTATCAATGGAGGATTAATCTAAAAACATTTAAAATATTTAATTTATATGCATGTTCACCAAATGTTTTTGAAACAGCCATTAATGTCTTTGGAAAAAAACTGTTATGAAAACAAATGTATTTAAATGCTAGGTGTTATTTTGCCTGAAATCCTGTATAAACATGTTGAACTATCCTAACATCTCAGTTACATTAGGAGTGAGATGGTGTCACGGAGGAAGCCCGAGGTCAGTTTAAGGGACAACAGGGTCCAAAACAACTTTCATTAAACCCGGGAGAAGAACAGGGTTTTAGCACTCCAAAAGTGACTTAAATACAGGTTCGGATATCAGTTGAGGAAAATTATTAAGGGGCAGCAACTAATACAACAGGCGGTCCACAGAGTGCATGCACATGGCTTCACCCAAAACAATGCTGGAGCCGTCCCTGAGTCCCAGAGAAGTACACACTCGCCTAAACACGGTGTGGGATTATTTTTAAAGAGGTACATACTTGCAGTGAGTACGGAAAGTGTACACTCGCAGTCGTGCAAGGGTTAATTTACTTCCACATGCAAATGTGCACGGAATATTGCACGTGCTTATGTGGAAGCACAGGAGGAAAATACACTTGCAATTGTGCGAGGAAATAATTTATACACGTGCTCGTATTGAGCACGGAAAGTACACGTGCAAATGTGCACGGAAAGTACACGTGCTTGTATTAAGCACGGAAAGTTACACGTGCATATGTGCACAGAAAGTATAAATATAGACGCAATCCTGCAAGAAGTTTTACTCACACCCGTGGCGGCAAGGCAAGCGGAGTCTCCATCCCGGGGAGGGGGGCTCTTGGCGGCAGCATCTTGCTCGTGCTCCGAGAGACCCCGCGACAACGGGCAGAGTCTCGACGAGAATTCCATTTTTATATTGGCTGATCAGATCTGACTGTAGGCATTCTAGACGCTTCTCTGCACCCCCACACTGGCTGTGGGTGCCCCTGAAGCCTCCAAATATCCCCCAGACTGGCAGCAGGTGCCCAGTGGCTCACTGGCCCCTCGGCACTCCCTTCTCCTAACGGCCCTGGCCAGCGTGCTCTGGGGCCAAACAAGAGAAGCTGTTAGCCTCAAACAGCAGAGAGAGAGGGAGATGTGCCTACTCCTTCCATACTGAAGGAGGGAGGGGGAGAGAGGGGGGTTTGCATTCTGCCACAGATGGTAAAGTGGTAAATATTTTAAATAGTTGTTAATATTGTGTGTAAACCAATTTTCATTTTCCTATTATTGATAGATATTTACTCTGATATCTTGCTGTGCACATTCTGTATAATGTGCTACAGAAATGGTGTGTTTACGCTGCAGAAGGAAAGCATAACGATAGAAAGAGGTCTGTTAGAAATTATCTAATATTTCACATTATGATATGCTTATATATTATTGATATTACTGCAATTGTTTAACCCCCATATTGACTTTACCCTTACATGACTGCACAATGAGTTATGTATTTTCCTCTGAAAATATCAGCAATTTCTTCTTTTATTATTTAAGTAATAATATAATTTATAAAGACCGTAACATTTCTTTTGTCATTTGTACTCAGGTGACAGTAGAGACAAAATCAGAGAAGCTTGTTTTCTACATATTGTCTTTAAATGCAATAAGTAAATGCAAGTTTTTCACTGAGATGAATAAAAAATGTGACAAAAGTCTTTACTTTCCATATGGGTCCACAATACTAATGTGAGTACCGTAAAAATCACCTCAACAACATTAGGCAAGTTTTCAGAGAAGATGACATTTTTTTACAGAAGTAATAGCAGTAACAGCAAAAAAAATACGTCCGAGAAAATATTTCTAGCCATCAAGCCTTAGCAAATACTCAAAAACATGTACCTTTACATTCAAATTAAACTGCCACATTTTACAAATCTGATCTACCGAATCATATTTTTTTTTACTTCATAATTCTCAAGCAACATTCAGAGGTTTATAGTTGCTTCTGAGATGCAGTCTACCTTAAAAACTTTCCCTTCAAAGCAAAAACCTGTTTATATCTGTTATTTTCAATATGTCAGGATATACTCTGCCACTGAGTCATTTTTGCAATACTCAATTGAATCAGTAGAGACCCCAATGTCAAACAACTTAATTTAGTGAGTCCTGGTGACCTGACTAAGGTGTATATCCACTGGGTTCAGAGGTCTGTATCCACCCTGTTCACAAAAATCTTGCAAGGGAGAGACAAACATCAAACCACAAATCTATCTTTTCTGCAATATTAGAACCTAGAAACCTCAACCACCACAGCGGCCCCGGGGTCTGGTTACCAACTCACAATAAATGACAATCTTCATCTAAGAGAATAGCAAACATCAGTCCTGCGAAACACATGGGATAAATGGTTTCCTGATATTTTTCTAACAAACAGCCAGATGTTTCACTGATCATCAGTGACACTTCGCTTTCTGATCACCAGTAGGGCTCCGTAGGTTTTGCACTCTGTAGTGATCCTGACCTGAAGAACCTTGTGCACTTAGGAGTTGCTGATCCTCCTAACAGTTCACCTGAGTGAACCCAGGCCTGTGCTGGGCTGTGCTGTACCCACTGTTTGGTTTTCAGGCTGTGTTGTGCCACACAAATTCCTCAATAGCAGGACAAAGTCAGCAAACTCATCGTAACAGGATAGCCCGCAGGCAGCTTCCACCTCTTACAGGTGATTACACGTCCTGCGTGTTCTTCCCCGTATCTAAAAGTGTGGGGAAAATGTTCTCGTGTAAGAATCCTTTCTGTTTGACAGTACAAATAATGATTAGAGTACTTTCCTTGTAAGAAAACTCTATAATAGCTGGAGTGACACAAATGAGTTAACCGCTTCTACAGATGGGCTCTACAGAGCATGCCATGCATGGATTGGAGGAACATTTGGTGCAGCACCATTCAGAGTTCCCACTCTGGGACAGGAGATTATCTATACTCTTCTCTCTTTCTTTATTGCAATAGCTATAAATAGCACTCTAAATGATATACTACCAAGTCTGAGTGCCTTTCTTGCTTGGATCATCATGTACCAGTATATCCTGGTGCAAAACACATGCCTGGACTGAAAAGAGGAGGAACTTAATACTCATATAATTAAATTAAACAAGCTGAACATTTCTTTGCTACTTTTATGTTTGTGTAACTACTTCATGATAATTCAGGGTATTCTTCTGGATCTACACCAAGGTAATTGAGAACAAACGATCTTGGAGGCAGAGTAATTAAGGCATTGGGCTGTATAATCAGAAGCATGAATGCAAAGCTCTCTCCAGTTTTGTGCTGAAAGCTGCCCTACACATGTATCTGCAAGTAGGAGGGTAAAGGACAAAGGGAAATATAATCATTCCTGTTGGCTTCTTATTCTGCTGTGGATATAATTTCCATTTCCAGTGCAGCACTGCAGCTGCTCTGCAATTGGAACAATTTGTTACTGAGGCAGCAGCAGGGGATAACAGACAAATTGTAATAATAGCAATAAGGTGTCCTATCTGGTCTGTAGAAGAGATGAGAAGGTGGCATAAACCTTTCTTTTGGGGGCAGTTAATCCAGGCAGCTTTTACTGTGAGCAGACATTTTGCAAGTAGGAGACACCCAGCTTCAAATTAGGAAGTAATTGTTTATTGGCTGATACACATGATAGACAATAAGGAAGAATGAGGTACTAGGCTAAGTGCTAACATTGCTCCCTAAACCCATCATAGCACACAAAGGGTGTTTGCTTTCCAGGCAGTTGTCACTCTAACAGGGATGGGTCAGCACCAACACAACCTCAGTGTTGCTGAGTTGCAAGCTTCCAGATCCCTGTTTTATTTCTTATGTGATACATTTTTTTTTTCTTTTAATATTTTTCCTTTTGATCTATTGGCCTGATAACTGCCTATTTTTCAATAGTTTGATCTCTGTCTGACACTCTCACTGTCTTTTCTTGCCCTTTTCTTGCTCCACTCTGCAGACTTTCTTGCAGCTCCTTTTCAAAACTTATTAGCTTCTCGGGAGTTTAAGCCCTGGCCACACAGATGTGCTTTGTGGAAACTAGACCATAGGCTCAGACTGCCAGACCCCTGGGATGAGGGGAATGGGGAAAGCGGCGTGGCAGCTTGTGGCAGGGAAACATCTCTATAGTCAGGACAGTGCTATGCCCCTGGGGAACATCTCTCACCAGGCCTGCAGGATCCCGTTGACTCACCTTTTTCTCCCACCAGTCAGCAAGATTGTAAACCCGTACTCAGTCAGCCAGATTGGACAATAAAGAGTGTCTGACAGAAGGTTGTCTTGGACAAAGAAATAGAATTAATCACAGATACATTATGGGACTGCAGAGTCAGGCAAAACTTAGACCTTTTTCAAAATTAAACCCGGAACTACAAATTTTTGTTTTGTTTTGTTTGTTTGCTTCTTTGTTCTTTTATTTTCCAGGAGAAACATCATAAAATGTACCAGAGCAACAAGATACATTTTTCTCACATTTTTGTTAAGCAGTGTTCTCCACATATTGAGTGGAGACAGGCATGGACATTGACAGCAGCCAATCCCCAGCACTAGAGAAAAAGGACACTGTTCTTCTAACTTATAATTTTAGATTTAAGATTTTTCTCTTCCTTTATTTGTTCTTTCAAACCCTGTAGTCTTTTACTTGAATTTTAAAAATGCGTGCAGCAAAGGTTTTACCAAAAAATAAGAAATACTAATTCAAAAAAGGGCATTGTGGCAACCAGATTTGCAACTAGGATTGAGTTAGCTGCTTCATCAAATCTTGTACAAGTGAATTGATGTTGGTTTTAATCAAATACTTAAAGGGCGTAGAGGCTATTCAGTAAAATCAAAATATCATAAACATGGATCTGAAGTTTGTGGGGCTCCTGTAGTGATGTCTGATTTAATTCAGCCCTCAATAATGCAAGATCCTGAAAAATAACTTTGTGAATTTATTGTTATTTTCTGCTCATTTCTGAATAGGCTAACCCACAAGCTAACTGTTTAGGAGTTTCTATGTTAGTCAAATTGTTCCTGAAAACAGCTTTACAGGAATTATGTTTCATCGCAGTTTATGAACAAGAAAAGACTAGGGGAAAGAAATAAGAGTGCTTTATGAGACTATCTGAATGGACTGAAGAAAAAAAAGCAGTCACACAAGTTCTCTTCTGTGTCAAAAAGATTGCTTGTTTATCTCTCCAGAAAGATCAGTTTGTGATAGAAAATATATTATAATGCCCTCAACTACAAACCTTGTTTTGTTTGTATCCTTTAGCCTATCATTGCCACATCAAAACTACTCCTGCTAAACAGAGTGTAAAAATGGTTTATAATCTTCAATTCTGTCTCATTCTGGCTGGCTGCATATTAAGTCTTAGGCAGAGATCCAGTATATGATCCTATTGATGAATATATACAGACTATACTTTTAAAAGTATCCTTGGAAGGATGAAATCTTTGAAGCAATATTCTTCCTTGATATGGAGTTATTTCCTCATATTCACAAGAACTCCCAGTTTTGATCTCATATTAACTTTCTACAAAAGAAAAAAAAAAACAAAAAACAAAAACCAACTTATTTTCAAGCTAATCTTCCTAAGTACTTCTGAGATGTAAGAGTGGACAGTAGCACTATGAATGGGTAGAAACACTGCATCATGAAAGAGCTGGACCCTCAAACTCTTTATTGAAGTGCAACTGGAGCTGAACTTGGCAAGGAATGCTAAGAATAAAAAGAAGGGCTTCTACAGGTATGTGAGCCAAAAAAGGAAGGTCAAAGAAAGCATACCTGCCCTGATGAGCAAAACTGGTAACTGGTAACTATGGATGAGGAGAAGACTGAGGTTCTCAACCACTTATTTGCCTCAGTCTTCACTGGCAAGCTCTATTCCCATGCCTCTTGAGTGGATCAATGGCGAGAAAGGGACTGGGAGAGCAAAGCACCTCCCACTGTAAGAGAAGATCAGGTTCGTGACCACCTGAAGAATTTGAAGGTACATAAGTCTATGAGACCTGATGAGATGCATCCCAGAGTCCTCAAGGAACTGGCTGATGTAGTTGGCAAGCCACTCTCCATGATATATGAAAAGGTATGGCAGTCAAGTGAAGTTCCCACTGACTGGTGAAACATTGCATCAGTTTTTAAAAAGCAGAGGACTCTGGGAAGTACCAACCTGCCAGCCTCACCTCTGTGCCTGGGAAGATCATGAAACAGATCCTTCTAGAAGCCATGGAGGGCAATGAGGTTATTTGAGACAGCCAGCACAGCCTCACCAAGGGCAAGTCCTGCCTGACCAACCTACCCTATTTCCCTGAAAATTAGTCAGGGTCTTATATTAATTTTTGCTCCAAAACTTATTACTTTTTTCAACATATAGTTGCCTGGACACTATTTAAAATGACTTTTTTAATGAGATGTAACTAGGGCTTATTTTTGGACTAGGGCTTAGATTTTGAGCATCCTCAAAAAATCTGAAAAGTCATGCTAGGGCTTATTTTTGGGGTAGGGCTTAGTTTTGGGGAAACAAGGTAGGAACCTTCTGTAATGGAGTGACTCCAACAGTGGACAAGGGAAGGGCTACAGATGTCATCTCTCTGGACTTCTGTAAGGTCTTTGACACAGTTCCCCACAACAGCCCTCTCTCTAAATTGGAAAGATACGGATTTGATGGATGGACAGTTTGGTGGATGAGGAATTGGTTGGATGATCACATTCAGAGGGCAGTGGTCAACAGATCAATGTCCACATGTAGTCAGTCCCATATTGGGACAAGTACTGTTTAAAATCTTCATCAGTGACATAGACAGTGGGATCAAGTCCACCCTCAGCAAGTTTGCAGATGACACCAAGCTGAGTGGTGCAGTTGACATGTCTGAGGGACATGATGGCATCCAGAGGGACATGGACAAGCTCAAAAAGTGAGTCCCTGTGAACCTCATGAGGTGAGGATCAGGGCAAACACTAGTATCAATACAGGCTGGGGGATGAAGGGATTGAGAGCAGCCCTGTGGAGAAGAGCTTGGGGGTAGTGGTGCATGAAAAGCTGGACATCACCTGGCAATGTGCACTTGCAGCCCAGAAGTCAAATCGTATCTAGGGCTGCATCAGAAGGAGCCAGCAGGTCAAGGGAGTTGATTCTGCCCCTCTATTCTGCTCTGGTGAGAATGCACCTGCCGTGCTACATCCAGCTCTGGAGCCCTCAGTACAGGAAACACATGGACCCGTTGGAGAGGAGTCAGAGGAGGCCACAAAAATGTTCAGAGGGCTGGAACACCTCTGCTATGAAGACAGGCTGAGAGAGTTGGGGTTGTACAGCCTGGAGAAGAGAAGGCTTTGAGGAGACCCTATTGCTGCTTTTCAGCACTCAAAGGGGGCTTATATGAAAGATGGGGACAGACTTTTTAGCAGAGCCTGTTAAGCTAGGACAAGAGGTAATGAGTTTGAATTAAAGAGGGGAGATTCAGGCTAGACACAAGGAAGACATTTTTTACAATGAAGGTGCTGAAACACTGGCAAAGGTGACCCAGAGAGGTGGTAGGTGCCCCATCCCTGGAAACATTCAAGGCCAGGCTGGACAGGGTTCTAAGCAACCTAATATAGTCAAGATATGGGTTTGGACTAGATGAAACAGTAAACAGAATAAATGTGTGATTCTATGATATAGAAACAACTTGTTTCTTTTTTATAAGAGTATCCTTTTTATAAGAGTATCCTTCACCACTTTATATTGTATCATGTCTCACATCTTTGTGAGACAGGAAAATGTAACATCCTTATTAAATATCCCGGACAGTTAAGCCAAAAAAAAGCTAAATAACTTCCCAAGATCACAGAGAAGCTCTTTGTTGTGAATATCTGTCATTAGTAGTGCATTCCCTTCTTTAAAGCATAAAATGACCCTTCTTTTCTGATGTAAACAATCTGAAAGGGAAGAAGTGATTTTGGATTTTTTTTTTTTTAGTTTTTTTTTATTAATTTTATTTATTATTTTTATTATTTAGTCTTTTCAGTTTTTGAATTTCCATCTTGTTCTCATCTGTAAAACAATTAGATGCCTTTCCTCTTTTCTACTATTTCAGTAATGTACACCTCCCTCTTGATAAATGTGCCCACTACTCTTCCTTTTGTATTATTTTTTTATTTATTGTTACTGTAACATAATGATTGCTCTTCCTTAAGACAGTAAGTGTTCTATTTGTTTTGAATATTATACAGCTTTTCTGCTATAATATATATATATTATTATATAATACAAACAATTTAATAAATTTCTTCTCTGTATTCAAATTAAAATAGGAGCATAGCTTTTAAAAATATTGCAGTTCTTAATGTATTAAATACAGGTTTCTTCCTACTCTCATTGTTTTCTAGAAGGACCCTGTCAGAAAGTATATGTATGTTTTGTAACTTTAAAAATATTAATGCTTAAAAAAATAGATAAATTCTATGACATGATCTCGTTCATGACCAGTAAATTCAGGAGAGTTCCACTGAAAAAGACTTCTGAATACTCTGCTTAACATTAAATAACTCATGCACAATAGAGTTTTCATTGCTTCTCTTTTGCAACCTTGTCTAATATCACTGCTACTTTTTTTTTCTTTTGTCTGTGTAGTCTGAGCACTATTTCTTTGATCACTGGTATTTCATCATGCCAGCTTCTTCTTTCAGGATCACTATTCATCTCATTCAATGTTTTTAGCATCCCCATTTTGCAACACATGGACAAGTGTATTTTCTGTGACTTCTGGTACAAGGAGGCTGCGTTGTCCAGCAGGTATCCTTGCTCAGGAGGGTCTTTCTCATCTCTACCACTGCCTTGCTCCAAGACTTTTAGCAAATCACTTTATCCCTGCTTCCCAGTCCCAGTTTGCTCTGTTTTTTCAACTATATTTACTCTGGGAAATATATTTATCTCTTATAGACCATGATGTAGAGACACCAATCACAAGTGGTTGTCTGATGCTGTGTTTCCAGTATCAAAAAAAACCCAACGATGTTATTCAGTATGAAATGCCAAAGTGTCCCATTCTTTTAGTGAGAAAGCCTCTGGGCACTTTGCTTTGTGCTCCTGAAGCCAGGAAGAGATTTGTCTTTCACTACCGGGAGAGCAAGAACCAGTGTTTAAATGAGTCCCAATCCCTGCTAATCACGTTTCAAAAGCAAATGTACAATATTAAGAAGGAAAATGTTACCTTAACTTCACTTTCTTTACATGAATATTTTCCTGTGACCTGTTCATTTGTTTGTTTGTTTGTTTTTCCAAATTCTCTGATTCACTGTAAAATCTTTTTTTTTCCTTTTTATTTTTTTCTCCTTATCTTAAAAATGTTTTCTTCCCTTCCACAACTCATCTTTTGACTGATGTGTTTGAATGATCTAAGTCTGCTGGGAGAGTATTCCTCATATTCCTCATTAGCATTTTGAAACTTTCCTGTAGGATTAATAGAGCTCCATTATTTTGATGTTTCACATAGATCTATTTAAATTTACAAATTTATTTAGGAAAGGGGACCTGCTATATGTTTGTAAGTCTGCTCCTTTTGTTTTATTCATTTCTTTTACCTCTTAGGACTTCAAGTCTGCTAAAGCTTCAAAAATTTCTTTTTGAGTAGTGAGC
This sequence comes from Columba livia, assembly GCF_036013475.1. Lineage (NCBI taxonomy): Eukaryota > Metazoa > Chordata > Aves > Columbiformes > Columbidae > Columba > Columba livia. The sequence continues at coordinate 104,518,081 of NC_088602.1, read as the reverse complement.
TAGTAGTTACTGCAACATATTTTGTATGGTTGAAAATAAGTTAAAGGAGGCTTTAAGGGTGTCTAGCAACACTGGTCAACTGATAGCTGGCAAACTATCTTGAAGTCCTCTGTGCCAGGCTGTATTTGGTTACTCTTACTAGTAAATTTCAAATTTCAACATACAGTGAAAAAACCCCACTTTTTAAACAGCTCTACTATCAATTATTTCATTATGAAAAGAAGTCAGAGGGTTGCTTTTTGTTTTGTTTTGTTTTGTTTAATTATTATTATTTTCTTCTTTCTGTTTTGCTTTTCAGTACACAGGTCATAAAACTTATTGCTGTTATCTAGGCCATAGTTCAGGTTATTTAATTTTCAGCATGCGTGTAAAATTAAGTACCTGTGTACTTGCAAAGTCAGGTCATAAGTCAAGGAGCTAAGCCCCTAGGAGCGATCTAAGTAATGTTGTTTTGAAATCCTGATTATCTAAGGAGTCAGCACTGCATTTCCTTTTACAGGTTCATTGGGAGAGTGATGGATTTTGTTTGCTTTAATAACTCATGGGGCGATTTCTAATCAGACTCCCGTGGTGTCTTTATCTAGTGTCAGGTAACCTAGTAACACACAAAGTTGAACTGCAGTGTATAATACAAATGATTCCTCGTAAAGAATTATGTGTAGGGATACAGCACCCTTAAGATTTTAAATAATTATTGGAACTCCTCCAGTGGTGATCTCTTACACACAAAAAAAACACAGCCATTTATGGTAAATTACCCAACAGAACAGAGATTTACATTAAAATAGATTTCAAAATGGGAATACAGCTGATCACCAGTATAAATTTCTTATTTTCTCTTTCTTTTTCTCTTCCTTTTATTTATAAGTCGACAGATGAGCGTCTAAAGGGAAATAAGAGCATGAGTACATAATAACTGTTCTGAAATAGAGATGGGACCTGAAGCTTTTTATTTTTACCAAGCCAAAGAAAGAAAATATATCAGGTATACTATACGTGCAATCTCCACTGAAACGAACCCATAATGGATCGTAACTATATGCTCTGAGTATGCCTAATGGAGGCAACAGTTTGAATCTTAAATAATAAAACAGGAGTTCTTCCCTTCTCTTTAATCCCCTCTGGGAAGCCCAGTTAATTAAAGCTGTTTATTACAACTTGATCAAAAAGTCTAAATTCTATGTGTCCTACATCTAGCTACTACAATATTCTCTGTCATTGAACCCTCATGAGGCTCTGAAGACTTTGACTTGGTAATGCAGCCATCAAACAGATCGGCTAACTCACTCTTTAGTCAAAGCTGTTCGTTTCAAGGTGCAGTGCAAAACATGCCCTAGGCTTTCCAAGGCTGCAGTCCATTTCTCCTTAACTTTAATCTAAAATCCCCCTTGCCATTGTTAATTTAACATTTGAATCAAATTAATTATTTTGTAATAAGGCTGATGTGAAGGATGGAAATTTTTATTTAGCATGGAACATTAATTGGTGCAGTGGAATGCTCTCTTCAAACAGCTGCTGTTATCATTCCTATGTTCCAAATATGTAAATTAATGTAGTTCACACAGTGACACATACACACACGCACAAACTCAGGAAACATCGAGATGAAGCAGTGAATTGAGGAGGAAAATTAACAAGTCAAATCAAAAAGGAAAAATTAGTATTTACAGCTGCATACCTGTCTCTGAGGATAGAAAAGTGCACTAAGATAGCTTTAGAGAAGTGTGATTGCTGATTGGTATTTTCTTACCTGTACTTGTTAAGTATTAGCTAAAAAAAAAAAAAAAAAAAAGAACATTATGCGTTTAAGTTTACAATAAATAAATAAAAATGAATAAATAAATCTCAATTGTCTATATTTTCTTTGGCTCAACTGACAGCTCACACTGGAAACAGTACTGATTAAATCTAAGGATATATAAGAAGATAAAATCATTAATCTGTGTGTAATTTAGGAACTTTTTGCTACAAGCTCTCTACGTTGTAAGAAAATGCTGTATTTAATAATAAATTGGGACAGAGACCACCCAGAAATCATAATCTAGACAGGCAGAATTAGCCTTATCCAGCTGCCTCTTATCTCACAATACACAATAAGAAATAGAAAATAGCTAACTCCTGAGCAACTCCTCTCTTGCAATTTAAACCAAGAGAATGTGAGCATTTCTTATATCAGGCCTTTCTTGTTTTGGACAGCTGAAATAAATAAATTTTCATTCAACATAAGATTCTTGTGGCTTTTGCCTATATTATACAGGGTATTGTACCAGACAGTTTTAAATGTCAATTGCTGCCATTTTACATTAAAGATAAAGCTTGCAAATGAAGTCTTAATGCCTTTGTTGTTGACAGCCACTGAAAAAGCCAGATGATTTAAGCCACTTCAAATATCCCCACAGTAACTTCCCTTTGCAAAAAGTAAGTGGATTTAATTTCCCCGTTTTCACAAAAGCCTAAACAGCCCTTGTGCACAGTAAATCCCATATACACTTTGAAGGTTGTTTGTTGTGGATTTTTTTTTTAAACTGAAGTTCCTCTGAAATATAAACAAGTAACTTCTCCTGGAAACATGATCTAATTGCAAGGAAGCACATGCAAACATTCCGACTTTTAAAACAGAGCTAAACCCTGAATTCAAGAAGGACAGACACTGGAATAGCTTTTTGATGCTTTTATGTAAGAGGTCTGCTTTCTCTCCAACGACAGCATGACCTGATACCTCCACAAAAAAGCTTAACATACTGTAGGTGTGCAGTCAAAGCCATCAGCCCTGATTCACACCTTACTGTAAGCTTTCTGCCACCTGTCCAGAAGTGTGTCAACACCAAGGATAAAGTCCTGCTTGTCCTCATTCTCCTGTTGTACTGTTTTGAAACTTCCACTGTACAATCGGACAAGCAATGTAGATCCATCTGCATTTGTCACTCAGACAGCTCTATGCAAAGGATGTAATAATACAACAGGACTTCCCAAGAGACTCCCCTACCCTTCTGCTTCACTGCAATTAGTTACCCCTCTGAGGCTCTTTATGTAATCCTGGCCATGTCCTCACTTTGCCTGCTTCACCCGAGGACATCCGAGGCTCTCTCTGTGCAGCTGCTGTGCTTCCTTTGGAAATAAAGTGATGTTCAGTGTTCTCCATGCTTTGATATTATCACTCTGTAACTGCTAGTGGCAGGCTGAGGAGCAGAAGAGTCGTTCACTTCCTCACTGGAGCTCAACCTTGTGCATCAGCAGACAGGGAAAGTGGTGTTAGTCGACCAAAACCAACAGATCAGCATCTTAGGGCGAGCAGATGGAAAGGGTGGGTTTATATTCTCCTCTTCTTTAATGTCAGTTTTCAATTGCATTTTTTGCAATAGCAACAGATTTTTCTTAGTACATATTTGTAATGGGATATGCTAAGGCAGATCTCATAACATTGCTATGGTTGCCATGCGATTTTCCATGTTTAAAGTTATTTTTTGTCCCCTTATTTTGGCCATGTTTGTATACATAGTGGTGGACTATTTCGTGAATTCATAGAGTTCTTAGGAAAGCATAAATATCTTGTTCTGTCCTTGAAGAACATCCAGTAGATACACTGATTTACTAATATGCCCCCTGACAAAAGGGCATTTTAGTTTCAGAACTGTCTTTGTAACTGAATTCCCTTGACATTGCTTACATGTCACAGCTAAACAATAAAGCTTTCATCTATATCAAAATACTTCATCACAAATAAAAAAAGTATGAACATCAGAGAATCTACACATTAAATAACAGTGAACACTATGAAGAATGTTGCAATGCATGATTCTACCTTTATCAAAACACACTTCAGGCTAAGAGAATCAATAAATGTTTTCAGAATTGCTATCCTGACATGTAACATTCATGCTAGAATGATGGAAGATGGATAAGAAAGTGAGGATCACCACTAAAGCCATGAAACACAGAAATCCTTTTCAGTAATTATCATTGGAAAACCTGCTGTGGACAATCTATGAGTTTGTATTTTGTCTTATCTAGGAGAAAGCACTGTCATTTGTGCTGTATTCAGAGGGCAGATTTTTTTTTTCCTTTAATTCAAGATAATGAGGTATTCATTCTCAATGGAGATTGTTATTTTGGTTTTGTTAAGAGCTGGAGAAGCAGAACATAAATTGAAAAAAAAAATTGTTGTTTGCTAGAACAAAATGGAACTTCAGGAAGAAAAATACTTAGGATGGCACTTCCATATTTTTTCTTTTAAGTTCAAATGTTCCTTCTCAGAATTAATAATATAGTCAAAGGCACAGGCACCTTCTGTTGTTTGTAGGTGATAGGAGCTTATGATAAATGTAGCTAATTCTTTTCTGCTGTATGACAGGGTAAGAAAAGAACATGCTCTAATATCTTTCAAATCAAAGCCACTATGTAGTAATCTGTTCTAAAATTTTTTTGTCTCCTGTTCTGTAAAGCTTTACCATAGAACCTAATAGTGTCATTTATAGTAATAGCAATACTGTTACTTAACGATTTGTCTTAAAAAATATTGACTGTGTTAGGCAAAGTGTAGATATTTGCCAAAACTCAGGAATGGAAAGAATAACTTACAATTCTAGTATGAAAAGGAAGATAACAAATGGCTATAGTAAACAAATAAAATGTAGTGTAGTAAATGAAATTGTCAGAGAAGGCTCTTATCATATACTCTGTCTGTGATTGTAAGCACTGAACAACATATATATAGAACCCATAGCAAGAGAAAAAATTGAGAAACAACATAAGAAAAGTTAGTGAAGTGGTTCTCTGAGTATTTAAAAGGAAAATCTTGCTTGTAGAGAGACAGAGGAGACACTAATATACTTGTTTGAACATCTGAAACACAAGAGAAAAAGGCTGGGCATTGTCTGACTGGCTATTAATAAGTCTGTTGCTCTAGATACAATTAAATTTTATCATGCCACAGCAGAGAGAGTAGAAGTTGAAATGTGAGATGATAAAGGCCTGAAAAGTCAAGAGACATGGCAATGAAATGATACATTTTATTAATGATATGCAGAAAAACAACAGTCTCCAAAGATTTAAACAATCATGTATAACATCTAAGCAGTACACCTGGATTGAATAGATGGTGGTTCTGATCACGGTATCTGTGAAGTGAGGGAGAAGAGGTATCTTAGAATCAAACTTAGGAATTTTTTCTTGACCCTGCATAGAATTTTTGGCTCAGACACAGAGTAACGCCCAGAGAAAGACAGGAATTGGATACATTGGTATAAGCGAAAATGAGGATGGAAAAGAATTCAGGGTTACAGAAAGGAATCTTGGTGATCTAGTGCAGAAATTCTTGGGGTGCCTCGAGTAAAATTTGAAGAGGCATTTGAATGGTAGCAGAATTAGAATAGGACAGAAACATGGAAACTAAGAAAAAGACAGAATTAACAATAAAATGTTAGCTTGTGGGCTCAAGGTCATGTAACAGACTAAGAAAAGCAAGGGTAGAATATTGATTCAGAACTTTGCCCAAGAGAAAATTATGAAAGGCATTGAAGACAGACAAAGGTTTTGTAATAAGATAGGCTAGTCTATGTGACTTTTTTTCCCTGACATGAGAGAAAAAAAAATCAGAGCTTAAGAGTTTTCAAATTTACCCACAGGCAGACAGAAAGCATGATTTAAGTCAAAGAAAGAAGAAAACATGATGATAAAAAAATAATACCATTATATATAATTTAATTCCACTGGAATAAAATTTCTACCCATTGTTCCTCCTGTTCCGAACCTTATATTGCTATAAATGTCTTTCCACAGACACACTCTATGCTCTGTCATTTCCTGAAGGTTTTTAATGTCTTCTGCAGAAGATTCTTTCTTATAAAGAAACCAGACCAGTTTATAAATTCTGAACCTCAAAAATTTTGTATTTTAGAGTAAAAGACATTTTATTCCAATGAGCCTGAATTCTAACACTAGGATTTGTAGCCCAAAAATGCTCTTGAAAGCTAAACTTTCATTCAACTTCAAAGAGGAAATTATGAGCTTTATGTTTGTAAAATAGGATGGTACATCTGGATGAGTTCACCTTCCAGGATTGTCATTATCTTAAAATTTGGGCAGCAGGAAATAGCTTTATTGGTGCTTCTGAATGAATGGCTTGCCAACCTCCTGCCATGACTATGACTGCTGAATACCTGGTCATGTATTATTTCTGTTCTTGAGCAAAATATCCCTATTTCCTGGCTATTTTTGTTTAGATATAAAGATGCAAGAGACCTGCCCATGCTTCAGTTCCATCAAACTTTGTGGTCTTCATAGAACTCCCTCAGGTTTAACAATGTCTTTCTTGTATTGGGGGACCTAAAACCAGATGCAGTACCCAGATGTTGGTCTCAGGAAAGCTGAGTAGTGGGGTACAATCACTTCATTTGACCTACTGGCTGCACTGTGGTTATAACTGTTGGTCAACATTGCTTCCAGGGCCCTGATTGTCCAGGGTCCTCCGAACCCCTCAGTGCCCAACGTGCAGCAGTGTCAGGCAGTCCCTGCATTTGTCCCTGTTGAATTGCATAAGATTCCTTTAAGCCCATTCCCTGTTCAGGTCTCCCTTAATGGCAGCCCTACCTTCCACATATATCAATTGGTTCTTCCAATTTGATGTTGTCTGCAAAACTGATGGACAAGGACTCACCACCTCTGTGTTATTGTTAAAAAATGTTTGAAACAGGACAGGTTCCATGATAGAGCACAGTAATACTCCACTTGCTACTCACTTCCAGACAAAGTATGGCCCATTAACCTCTACCCTCTAAGCCTGATTATTCAAAGAGTTTCCCCCATTGAGGAGAATTTATGCCTTTTTTCCTCATTTAAATACAATGTTTCAAGAGCATTTGTGTCACTTGCATTTTGTTCCAGTTCCCTTTCCTTAGAGATGTACCAATGAATCTATTTTATTTTCTTTGCAATCTTTCTTCTTTCCCTGTATTTCCATAACATGCCTTTTTCACTCTTGGAATACTACATGTTTCTTTGTCCTTCAACATACAGTGCCAGCAATAAGCTTTCAAGGATCTGTGGCTGAAAAAATAACTGTGTCTTATTGGACCATTACTACTTCACTCTTTCCTTACTCTTGAACAGTTTTTGATGCAACCCCTTTTCTATATCAGCTCTATCTAAACTCTATGAATGTTTTTAAGCTTGTAGAAGTTCCCAGAAAATTTTTACTCGATAGGGAGAATTTACAGTTATGAAAGAGTAACTTTCCACACAGTTTTCACACCTAGTACAAAATGGCCTTGCACAGTGCTTGACCATTGCTCCCCTGTTCTGCTCCAGCACAGTCCTAACAGCATGAACATTTGACTCTTGTCTGGCTGCATCTCCCAGCGTGTGTGACACCTTTCAGATATTTACCGGGCCTGCTGGGACCAGTCTGGTCTTGATTCCAGACCAGACCTTAGACATGGTTCTGGTACCCAATCTTCTTTTAAGTACATCACTGATATACTGACATTTCCCTAAAGCTATCAGCCTTCTGTCTTTGATGTCAAGGTTTAGGATTTCTTTACACAGAAATTCATTGTCGTAAGCAGGGAGTATTAAACATGCTTTTAGGCTCCATGACATTGAGTTGAAAAGGCAGTCCTTTATCAACTTGATTATTATCTAATTCCCTGTACTCTGAAGTATAATACAAGCAATGAAAAGTGGTAAGCAGAAGGAGAAAGAGAGAGAAGGGAAGGGGGAGGGAGGGAAGGAGAGAAAGAATTTGATATTTTTACAGTACGGTATGAAAATACACCCTGGCAATTCTAACAAAATCAAAATCAGAAACATGAAGGCCCACTTTGGTTGAGGGTTGCATCTTCAAAGCGCTGCAAATTGAGTCTATTCCAGCTAACAAATTGTTCTTTTGTAAATCCCACAACTTGCAAAATTTTATACATTTCATATTCAGAGACACATTTTCTGTAAAGGGAAGCCAATGTATTTTTAAGGAACTGTGCTTTGAAGACTGAGAGTGTTTTTCAGGGCATTTGAGGAAGAGAAATTGCAGCACTAGCAGCAGCTCATGAGAATCACAACAGGCAGTAATGCTACAATGGTTAGAGCTCTCTATTGTTGCTAGGTAAAGACTGACTGTCTTTGTGAAATTATAAGGAACACTGCTTTTAGTTTATGTTATTCTGAACTGCATTTTTCTTCAGGCAATTATATTTTAAGAGGAGAGAAGATCTTAAAAGTAGTCAGCTACAAAATTGCTATAGTAAATCACTTACATAACATTCAATGTTATAGCCAACAGGGAAAGGATGGTTAGCATTAAAAAAACCCACTGATATATCAACTACTCCAAATATTTAGGTAGACTTTATAGTTTCATTTAAAGTGCACATGGCACACAGGATATGCATGTTTGTAGTTTTAATAATATTATTTCTATCAACCTTATAGACAGGACTGGAAAGCTAACCAATTCTAAGACAGCATCATGGAAGTCTGGAAACATTATTCACTGAATAGAAACAATGTACAACGAGTCTATAGTATATTTAGCTGTTTGTTTCAGGTCTTTGTGACTAAAACTAATAAAACAAATCAATGCATTTCCTTTATAAGCCATCGAGAGCTCAGTATGATTTGAACAGTGGTATGTTTGCATGGAAAACAGGGAACATGCATAGGAGAAGACACTGCATGTTTAGATTAGATTGCTTTTTGTGTTATTATTTTTACTTAAGGAAATAATTTTTCTGACAGAAATGCACACAAGTGGCTGTAGGTGGCATAGCAGTATAATTCACTGCATTATCTCATGTTACATGTTTTGACATATGTTGTCCAATTTTATTTAGAGACAACAGGTGTAACATCTAAAAATCCAAGAGAAATAGATTTCCTGAGTTACTTCCCATAAGCTCTGTCACAGCTGGCAGAGAACTGGAATTTTTGTATCTAACTAGGGTAGTAGTGGCAGGACTTAATATAGAGTGATCATTCCACAGTAGTCAGTGTAATCATTACACATGGTCAGTTTCTGCATATTTACTTGCAAAAATTAAACTCAATGAAAGGAGCAACCATTTAACAAGCTTTTATTAATTAGCTAAACAAAGGTGGAACTAATATTCATGGGTATCTATCCAAGAGAATGTTCACAAATACTTCTATAGTCACACAATTACATCTGAGACATACTGTTTGGCTGTTACCTTTAATACTATCAGATTCCCAAGATTTTCAAAAACAGGTTATGAATATCTGATTTAAACAGTTCAATAAGGGATCTGTTTTTCAAAGCTGTATGTATATTCCAGTACTGTAACTAGAACTCATCCTTCAGTATCACCAAACATACTGCTTCTTGTGAGGGCATTTGAATAAAAATAAAAATAAAAATAAAAATAAAAATAAAAATAAAAATAAAAATAAAAATAAGATTCTCCATTCAGAGAGAAAAAAAGATACACAGTAAATACCTTTGAAGAATAAATAAAATTATTATAAAAATTCAGGTACAAGTCAGTGGTAGCAAGATCACTGTGTGGGTCATCTTCACAATATGAGCATGGGGGAAAAAAAGGAGCTTGGAGGTTGTGTTGGGTGCAGGTGTCAAGGTGTTGGTAACAGGGGCCTGCAGAAGAGGTCATGGGCTGCCCTTTGCTGGACACAGGTAGTTCCAGATGCCTTCAAAATGCAGTCACCACAGGACACAGCTGAGTCCGTCAGCCAAGCTAGTCCCACAGGCATGAAAACGTATTTAAGGGAAGAAAGTACCACAGGGAAAGAAGGGAACAAAAAGGAGTGAAAACAGCAGAGGAAACAGAAATGTCAGAGGGGAAGGATGAGGTGTTCCATGGTGGAGCAAATATTTTGCAGCCTGTGCAGGGCTTGCACCAGAACAGATAGATTTTCCTGAAGGAATTGCCACCCATGGAACACCCTTGCCAGAGTAGAGGAAAAGTGTGAGGAATGGAAGAGAGAAACTGCTATGTACTGATCATAATACCCTCCTGTCATGCACTGTTCGTTTCCTCGCTGAACGGACTGAGCATAACCTGCCATTATAACAAGGGGAAAGGAGAACAATTAGGAGTGAAGGAATGAAGTTGAGCCTTGGAAAGGCATTTTCCCTGTTTTAATGTTTGTATCTTTTTTTTTCCATACTCAAATAAGTAATTAAATATTTAATTATCAATAAATTTGATTAATTTCCAAAATTTGATCTTCTATTTTTCATCTTGATCTCTGATCTTTCTTTTTCCTGCTCTTTCTGTTTTGTCCCCAAACCTTCTGAGGCCAGCCAGTGAGCAAGTCGCTGGGTGGGAATTTGGCTGCAGGTTGGTGCCAATCCCCCACAGAGGAGAAGGCAAGCAGGTACAAAGCTTGAGCTATCGCAACTCCAGAGACATCCACCAGTACATGGGAAAATAACAGCTTCCTGTGGTTCTTGATAACGGATTTCATGGCTGTCATAATTTTTGGCATGCTGCGTTGCATCAGTGATGGTAAGCTTTCATTATAGATATATTTTTTCTTTAAAAAAGGATATAGTCCTTAGCATTTATTAGCTGTTGATGACCCAAAAGCTTATTTTGGCTTAAATAACTTGGATTTCAGTTGTCAATTTTAATTTGGCCTTTTGGTACACTTCAGACTCTCAAATGGTGTTTTTCTGCACCTGGAAAGAGGCATATCAAAAAATTACAGTTGAAAGTACAAATTTTTGTAGAAGTAAGTATGCAACTGGATAAAATACACATGGAGGCCTTACCAACGGTTATTTGTTGTATCAGATGGCCCTGATATCTGTGTGCATGCACTACCAATAGTAGGTTCTGACTAACAATGCTACTAGTAGCGGGGACTGAATAACAACTTTGTCAGGTATGGGAAAGGAAACCACAACCTTTTTGTATTAGTGGAATTCCCTGTCAGTTGTCTACCAAAATTATTTTGATCCAGTAGAAGAAAGATATATGCATTTTAATAAGGATATTTTAAACTAGAAGTATGACTATGCACACACAGGGAAAATTATCCCAAACCAAAATACAAAACATACAAAAAAGAAAACTACGAGCAAATACAAGGAACATTGTATTAGTGATCAGACTTGTTAATTCAAGAAATAACTTAGAGGAAACAAAAGTGTTGCTAGAGAAACAACTGAGAGCAACCAGCATAAACACTATTGCAGAAAATGGTAATACAGTCATACATAAGGGAGGGAATGGAAACCAGCTATCTGATGTGGTTATTCTAGAACATCTACAGAAAACCCCTTATTTGAACATGTTATGGCAAAATATATAGAGCAAGTTCTGAACATATGTTATTCAAATGCTATAAACTCTCAGCAACTCATAAGCATTTGTATCTGTCATAACAGCTGAAAGCAAAATCAGCCAGAAAGGCAAGACAAAATCCAGATGCCACTGCTAGAAAAAAATGTGAATAATATCATTTGTGTCTTGTGCCTGCCAAGCTCAACTCTTTAGTAGTGACCAGCTCAGTCTTGGAGTTGGAAGAAGGGCTATAGAGACGAACAAGCCTTGTAATGTTCTTTCTTGTAGATAACTACATGAAGAGATGGCTCAAAGCATTTAATACAGTTTAATGATATTAAAAAGGGTCAGTATGTCTAGAAAATTCTTTCCTTTTTACTTTTACACATGCTGTGAGTGTGCATGTCAGGTAGGATTCAGGTACAGATTGAGAGTTTCCCATTACATATGATCATTCACACTGAAAAATCGTCACTGCTATTACGTTCTCTACCCCAAGAACCTTTCTACAGCAAAATATGAGCAATATTGAAGAGAAATGCACGTGCATATTTTGCAGTCTGTTTTCATTGAAAAAGAGCAAGTTATTTTTTTTTTTCTCTGATTCGTCAGTTCCATGTGCTTGCTGCAGGATCAGCAGCAACATCTTTAGTTAAGGCTGCACACATGTTCTCATTTAAATGATCACTTTTTAGTGGCTTCTACTCTTGTGCTACTTTTATCTTCTTATTTAAAATATAACAAGCTTCTGCTCTGCTAGAAAGGAAATTGCCTCATGAGTGTTGGGGAAGTAGTTCAGCCATTTTTGAGAACAAATTATTGTTTTCTTGTATGTTAAAGTAAGAATTTTTTTAAAAATTCAACAATTTGAGTTCTGAAAAAAAATGTTTACATCTAATAACATACTTTTGTAAGGCTGCATTATATTGAAGCATAAAGTGAAAAAAACAGATGTTAATTGACTGAATTATAATAAAGTTCATAAGTTCTGTTTTTGTGTCTATCTCGGCTGCATTGTGGAAAATATACTGAAGATATTAATGGGTAGAGGCAAAAGTCATATTTTTAAACCTGTGTGTTTTTCAGCTTTCAGTACACTCATCAAGTTCTCAAAAGATGTTGTAATTTTTCTCATATTTCACCCCAGCTATCATCCACATGAAGAATTCAGCAGCTAGGAAGACATAAGTAGTATTCCTTACTGTAAAAGTGAAGATACCACACCCATTAAAATATCTAGGCTGAGGAAGACAGGAATAGTTGTCAGAAAAACAACAACAACAAACAAAGAAAAAAACACTATTATACTGTAATTAACTTACAAATTCCATGTAAACCTAGGATTATTAGAGTATTATTCTGCCATGCAATTTAATTTAAGATGAAATGATAAAATTTCCTGGAGTATTACTCTAACTGTGATATTTTATGAATCTTGAATAATTAGGAAAGTCTCTTGATCTTGTTTAAACATGACATTACCTTTGCTAGACAGACACTCATTTGACAGTGATAATAGTCTTTGCCACTCAGCCAGTGTAATAAGGCAGACAATATTCAGAAGACCACTTAAGATGGTAAGTGCTAGTTATAGAAAACTTTGCTCTCTAATTTATCCACACATGGTACACAAGCTGTCTGCTTCATATAAAAATACACAGAGCTTTCATTTCAGCAAAATCAGCCACAATAAGCCAAAGTCCAGGAATGAGTTTGTCCAATCCAAAGTCAACTAAAACCACTTGTGCAGAAAAAGGAAGGGCAGAGCCCCTGAGGGTGGGGCTCACCTGCTGTGAGGTGGAGGTGTGGTCCCAGATGTGATGGGAATGTACCTGCCAGATCATAGGGCCCCTTTGTGCCTGGCAGATAAGCAGTCACTACTAAAACCAGACACCATTTTTTCTTGTGAGTTCAAGAACTGCGGTCAGATGCTACTGTTAGGAAAAAACACACACACACACACACACCCCCCACAAATCAAACAACCTCTCTTGGCTTTTTCAGGAATTATTTTTTTCTAGATTTTGTGTAGCATACCTATCAAAAAGTGTAAATATGAAGGTTTTAATTTGCGTGGAACCAGAAGCCCAAGAAAGAGATTATTGATAACAAAGACCATGGTATTCAGAACATTTTGCAAACACTACTTGATTCTATTAGCTCTGTGTAAAATAATATTCATGTTACTTGAATAAAACTTGAGTCCTTGCTCAAAATGTATCTCTGTCATATTCATTTCTTAAATCACTTTGCTATATGCCTGTAGATTCTTAAAAGAAGATTTCTCCCAAAAATTAAATACTGAAACCATTATTTAGTTAGTTCTATCATATATTCCTATTAATACGAAATATATTTGTCAGAAGAGAAACAGAGCCAAATTACTTCAGTAACTTGTCCAAGACCTCAGAAAGACTGTGTACCTGCCATGAAGACAAAAACATTATCTTTGCTTTTTATCTAGACTGCTCATAAACAAATAGTATGAGAAGAAAATAAACTCCAGGACTCACCAGTATTCTAGAAGATGCATATATACTTCTTCCAACAACAGTCATGTTGGGATGAGGCTTTTTTAAAATTGCCCAATAGCCACAGCTCTGCTTGTTTGTTGCTGTAAAAGGTGTTTTTAATGAATCAGAGCTCAGGAAAGACTAAGAATAGCAAGCATCATGTCAATTTTCACGTCGTGTATTTGCAGTACACCACAGACACTTCAGTGACAACTTCTGGTTGTCACTTGTCATTGGTCTCCAAAAGTGCAGTTTGCAGGACTCATTAATGTCTTGACAGATTCTTAGACTCCATAAGGGTCATGTTGTGTGTTTTGCAACATACACCAATCAAAAGCCTGTATGAAACTTACTACCACTTTTCACAGTCATTTTGGACCCTAATTCTTCACTTTTTTTCTTGGATTGTAAAAAAATCAAGTTCAGTATTCAAATTTTTGTGGTGGTGCCATCTAATTAGTACTTTTTAAATGGTGTCTTTTAAATTATTTCAGTGGAAAATGCAGAATGAAGACAGTGCAATAGCTCATATGTTATTTATTTAGAAATTAACTTCTTTTCTCACTGTTCACATATTTCAGCTCTTACAGCAAAATGTTTCAGAGTGGAAGTTAACCTGATTTTTTCCACCAAATAATATATTAATTAAAAAAATAATCTCACCACAAAAAAATACTGTGAATTTTAAACAGCAATTTATGAAAGGCTGTAGCATTTTATTCATTGTCTTTCTCAGTAGGTGCAGCCCTGGTCTGGAGGTTAAATGTCTCTCTTTACCCTGATGGACTTGCATAAGAACTGGAGTTACAGAACACGAGGTGGTTTTGGAACAAGGTGTTTTCATTTGGCTTGGGTACTCCAGGCCATGCAGGGTGATTCAGAGGACCTTGAGATGTTGCTTACCCATGGCTGATCTGTAATCAGAAGCAACATTATCATGTCAGCTCTGCCAGACTTTTTTTAAATGTTTAGAAAATGCTATGTGTTCATTTCATTTCCTCTCACAGAACACCTTAATGTCTTTCTAAATTCTAATTGCAAAGTAAGTATATGGCTGTCCGGAAAGAGAAATAACAGTGAGAATAAATGTGTACAGAATAGGAATTAGGAAAAAAAATACTAATTATTTGCAGCAAAAGTGTTGTATCCCTGTTTTATGGAACAGGCTGTATATTTACCACCTGAACATCAGACATCTTGCAACCTGAGTCACTTGTTACTTCTGAAAACCGTAGCTGGTACTTTTGTGTTGTTACAAAGAGATTGTGTGTGTGTATGTGTGGGGTTGTTTGTTTGTTTTTTCAATATGGAAATGTGGCTGTAACAATATAAATTGTTAGTGTCTGAGTATGGCTAGACTGGACTAGTATCAATAAAACCAAGAGAGGTATAAACTTCTGGTGTTTATCTCACTGGCTGGTAAGTTTGCAGTTTAAGAACCATGACCTTCTGTTTCCTCACAAACACAATTCATGGCCCAGTTGTACTCCAGTGGTTTTCCGAAATGATGTCTGAATTCGCCTTAGGTCCTGCAGGAACTAAACTAAAATTAAGTTACTAATACAAAATCTTGGAGTTCTTGATGCTTCTTTATTTATTTGTCTTTCCATTTTCCACGTTCTGTTTTTCTTACTGCTGATGTATCTTGACCCCATTTATTTATTATATATGCCTGATTGTCATAGCTGAAATAATATGTGCCTGGATTTACCCATCTGTCCCTGAAGTACTTATGTTCATGCTCTACTTCTCCTATATGAATTCCTTAAATGGGAGATAAAGTTTCCGTTTTAAGTATCAGTGTCTATTATTGTTCTGCCCTTGGAATTGTAAGTCACTAAGTCTTTCTAAAGTTTTGTGAAAAATCATATGAATTTCTGCACATAGTGCTTCTGTGTATACAAAACCACATTGTAGGTGAATGGGTAACCCAGCTTTCACTGAATTAGCCCAGTTAACATCTCTCAAACCCCTCACCAAGGAAGGTCTATCCAGTGACTTGGCTTCAAGCAAGGACCTGATATAAATTTTCCTCCAGTAAGAAGAGGATTCAAGTATCAATAGTAACATGGTTGAACCTGGAGTCCCAGGGGATGGCAGCTCTTATAACAAATAAGTACAGCCCTGATACTGAGGTAAACAAACTTCATTTTCATACTTAAATCTCTCTTATAACACAAATCCCATAGCTTTTGCTGCACTAAACTTGCTGTCTTTGGAAACAGAACAATGACTATCTGTCACTGAGTTGATTTAAGGCAAAAAGGCAGCCAGTTAAATTCCCAAAAATAGTATTTCATCACTTGTCCTTCAAAACATCTCTCAGAGGCATTTGACTCCATATTGCTTACAAATACAATCAGTGCTAGATGTCCTTTTAGTTACCTTTTAAACTGGTTATTGAAAATGTCAGTGATGCTTTTTTATATCCTTGGCAGGACTCAATGACATCCTTTCTATAGTAGGTGTGTCAACAGATAGTTTCCTTTTTATCACCATGATGTGTTCTTTTGGGTATTACTTGCTGATAGTTCTGCACTCATCTGCTCGTACAGATGCTTTTGAATGGAATAATCATGTGCACCTTTTTCTCAGTAACGTGTACATCTTTGGAGATGCAGTTTATTTCTTTTCTCAGTTCTTTGCTCTATCAGGGATGATAGGACCTCAAAAATGATGTCTGTCTTTGTTTCTCTTGTTCTTGTTTTGTTCTTGTTCAGTGACATGAAAAAATAATACTATGATTGCCCTAAGGGACTGACAAAATATGCAGTATTCAAACTGCAGAGTAAAATCAGTTCAAGAACACCACAATTCAATTAATAATGCAGCTGAAATAGAGTTATATGCTGTGTCTAAAGAATTCAGTAGATAATATTTAAAAGTCTTAATCTCGTCCAGTGCATATATCCATCAACAGTTTATGCAGTTGTCTTCCGTTGTAAGGAAGTCTGAATACTACTTCTGAATTCTGAACTGACTAACTCTCAGTAAGTGAAAACGTTGCTTTTCTTATGTATTAGAATGTACCATACCTGCCCCTCCACTCCCCATTCCACCCCCCCAAACCTCAACCAAACCCCAGAAAAACCCTTGATTTCTGATTGGTTAATAGCTTTGTTAACAGACTTCATTTTTGCTATAGCACTCTTTATATAGATTTTCTTCTTATATACAAGACAAAAATTTACTTCTCTTGGCTGTTTTTATCTTTTTGTCTTCCTTCATCCTTTATCTCATTTCCCTTTGCTTTTTATTATTGGTTTGTTTGATTGTTTGTGTTTTTATTATTTATTCTGGTCTTCTTTCTTTCTCCTTGTAGTACCACCTTGCCCATCCCTCTCCACTTTTCCTTCCTATCTTCTGGATTCCTTATATATGCAGGTTTTTTCAGTTAAACTACCACAGTCATTTATGCAACAATGTTAATCCTATTTGGCTGTAGGCGCCAGATCCCTACCTACTGGATGACAGAAAGTTTAAAAAAAAAAAAAAAAAAAAAGGAGCTATAGGGTTCAATACTGTCATTACAACTTTTCTAATCTGTTTACTGCAAAAACTTTACTAAATCTGTCCTGCATATGTATATTTAACAGTGTAAGAAAACTCAACTGAAAGAGACCTCCTAAATCCAAAGCTTCTTAGTAGAGATAACCTAGCAACCTTGTCATGTAATTCTTGCCATAAACTTATGTTCTGTCTATTCGGTTTCATTGAGTGTCTCTTCATTACCTCCTGTTAGGAAAAACAGACAACCCAGAGGTAGTAGCTGTTCTTTATTTTTATTAAGTTTTTTCATACAGAAAAAAAATCCAAAACATCCTGGATTTTAGGAAGCATTTATTGGCTATAAAAAAACCACAGAAAACCAACACCTGTTTTTGAATATGTTTTCACAATTTTGTTTGACTGTTTAATGGATATATGCAGCAGAAACTTTCATTTCTACAAGATGCCACATCTATTAGGTTTTGCCTAGTGCTAATTTTATGAGTGTATCATAATACATAAGTGTTATCACTTATTGTTGTTGACTTTCACTATACAAATACTGAGTTTAACTCATTTTTATTGTGTTGGGGGTTTTTTCCATCTTAATTTGATTTTTTTGGTCCCTATTAATACAGAAATTTCCACTGATAAGGCATTTACATCAAATTATTTTAGGTATCAAGTTTTTTGTCATATCAGACATCAATCTTTCAATAAGAATTACTCCAGTACCTCAGTTACATTTTTTTAACCCATTTTTACTTTTCTTAAAGTTTGTATTAGTAATTGTTTTATTATATTATTTTCCTGTGCCTATTGCTAGTTTGTTTTACTTCAAAACATCTTTAGGTAAGCCCCTTCATTTCACTCTTTAGTTAGTGGAATGATATATAACAGTTCACCACTAAAAATAGTCTCATTTGCAACATACTTGAGGGATTTTTTATTTTCAAAGCCTAGGGGAATTTCCTTTTAAACATTTGGCTCAAAATGTTTCCTGGGCCATAGAAATTTAATAACTAGTTCATTATGAAAAAGATATATCCATCTACTATATCTCTGAGCCATGTCTCTTTTTGAAGACTGAGAATTAAAACCAAGTAAACTGACGGAGTTAGAAAACTAGATTTCTTGGAGGCAATAGAAAGGAACAGTTGGAAGGTAAAGTTCTGTTTTCAAATATATAATTCACTTAACTAAGATGAAAGAGCATTTTGGCATTTAAGAACTGGAATGACAGGGATTTCTGTTACTTATTGAGAGTAGCAGTCAATTTTTAGTGGTGTGTTTGAAAATATGGCAAAATATTCATGCTACATTAAATAATGCATATTGGAAAATGTACTACTGTAAAGACAGGAAAGAAAATATGTTTAATGAATATGTTGTTTACAAGTTGTTTTATGGTCTCATTTAGGGAGTAACTTGGAAATTTACCTGAGATTCAAGAAATGATGTGAAAAGTTATTGATCTAAATCTGTTGAGTTGCTTCCCTTATTTCAAGGTTACAAAGCTTCAAGATCACATCATGCAAAGAGCCTTTTTTGTCTTTCGTACTTCACTGATGTAGCAGTTAAAAAAATTAGTTCTTTATTTAGTTGCAACATAAACTTTCACAATGTCTTGGAGGTTATTATAAATTGTTGTGTTTGAAAATCCATTTTTCTTTGCTATTCTTAAGAAGTGGGTGTTTTCTTTAAGAAAGGAAACTGAGGTTAAAATCAGAACCTGAGAATGAGATAGAAACAGCTAACTTCCCCTATAAACCCATTATTTAAATGACTCAAGGAAGCCAGGTTGAAAGCCGTAAGATGCAGAGAAGTGGTATAAGGAGAAGTATCCTGTAGAACAGGAGCCCAGAGGACTCTAAAAACTAGAAATAGGGAAGGTGCTGGAAAAGCAAATAAGAATGTCAGATCAAGTTTTTATTATTCCTCCTAAAGTGCAGTTATGTGATGTGAAGCAAATTAATAACAGTTTAACGTTGCAGCATGAAATACAGATTTCTATAGGCAGTGAAGCAAACTGAGTGCAATGCTATTATTTCATGAGTTACAGAAATGTGAAACACCGCATGACAGATTTAGAACTTCAGAGACTAATTAGATCTTCAGTAGAACAGCTGACGTTGTGCTTATTTTTACAGTATTGGGACGTTGTGCTTATTTTTACAGTATTGGTGTTTTACATCTAATGAATAAAGCAATATTTTTTGTTAGTTTGTTTGTTTTGAGCTAGGTATACCAATAGCTTTAAACTATACGGGAAGCAGAAGCAGTTGCAGCTAAAGTTTCATTGATTCTAGGTTTAATCTACCTTAACTGTTTTCTAATTTTACTACCAGTTAGAACATTAAGGTTGCAAAGTTAAGCAGTCAAATTTAGGAAATGCCAGAATTAAAGTTGTTCACATAAACTTTAATTGCTAACCCTCATGAGTGTACATTGTGATACAACTTTTAACTTTTATGACCTGCCTCACTCAGGGCACATTAAATGAATGGTTATACCTTAGATAATTTTTCAATATTTCTCTTTTCTCTCATTATTCAATACATGGCCATAGAGTTTATTTATCACATGCTATCTGAACTCTGCACTGAAAACAGGATTGTTGAAAACTTTCTTGATTTTTATGGGTTTCATTATCAGAAAAGCTGGTAGTTATCAAACATATATCGATTTATCTTCACAACGGTCTTTTTATAGACTTCCTGAAGTACATTCACCTCATTTTGACCATTATCTTCTCGTTCTCCCCAATCATCTCTGCCCTGCACTCTCTCTTTTCTCAAACTTTTTGCTCTGATTCTTCCCCATACTTACTCCCTTCTGCTCTGTCTTTCTTCTCTCCCTCCTTACCTGTGGAATGCTCTTTTGCTACCTCTCCTCCAGTCCTTACCCCCTGAGTGATGATCTGTTTTCTTCTTCCTTTCTGGGCTGCACAGCTCTCCTTTGTTTACTGCTCTCTTGTTCCCCACTCTGCAAAGACACTGATCAATGACAACACAGAAACTCTCCTGGTTGTCTCTACAAATGTCATCTGCTATCATGGCATCTGAAAGCCAGATTCATATTTGGAAGCAAAGTCTTTGGCCAAACTGCAATGTAAAGCAGGAACCACTGTCAGAGAATTTCACTGGCAAACAGACTTTTACGGTTTTTCAAAAAATATTCAAAAAGCAATTTTAGGAAGTGAGAAAATCAGGAAAAATTGAGGATAGTAAAAGACATAATCTGCTGGATGTTGGAAAGTGTTCGCAAATTAGAATTAGTACAAATATGTACTCTGTGTAGTCCCATGTCTCAAGACATGACCCTACTCTTTTCAGGCTAAGATTGCTTCCAGATGTGTCTCCGATCTCTGCCAAATTTTAAATCATTTTTACAAAGCAGGAAAAATAAAATTTGTCAGCTAAGCAGCAATACTTTGTAAACAATGTATCAAATCTTCAATCTCTTTCTTAGAAAAAGTGCACAGGTTTTGATGGATGCATCTGAAATAACTAAATATAGAACATTTCAAGCAATGTAGTTAAATTTTGCTGAGTTTATAGCAAAAATAAAGTTTAATACTGAAAGTTTTATGGAACTTGAAACACAGGTGCTATTTCCAAGTCTGCATCTCATGCAAGTTAGAGTATGATTTCATGTGCAGAATTATATTAGTTATAGAATCCCTTTATAATATATTCCTGTCAACCATGAATTCTCAGCATTTTATGCAGTGGTTTTCTTTAGTAAGAAGTATGACAGAAACTGAATATAATCAAGGGACTAGGATTAGAGACAAAGTAGGGGAGAAAAATGAAAAAGGAAGAAAGGGAGAGAGAAAGGAAAAGACGTATTTAGAAATACAACTGCAATTTATGGACTTGTTAGAATATCTGTTCTTCCTCTGTTCTTACGCTGTTCCCTAAGGATCTATGTTTGACCACTGACAGGGACAGTGTACAGATCAAGATCAGCCTCGAGTCTGACCCAACCTAATATCTTTTGGTCTTATGCAGAAAGGGGAACAGCATATCATTATTCAGATTTAGCAGAGACTGTTTTCTTGAATAAAAGTCTGGAAGCAAAATTAAGTTTTGCAAACGGCCCAGAATTAATTAAACAGCCTTTCAATTCATCATCTGACATTGCACATGCAGTTTTTGGTTGATATTCTCAAAACTAGTGCATTTCAGTTGTACGTTACTGGAAAGAGGAAAAAATGGTGAAAGGGATATCATATACTGTTTCCAATAGCACAGTTTGAAAAAGTGCAAGGACGCATTATTGGATGATAATTTAACTTATGGAGTTTAGAAACTGACCTGTAGACTAGATTATTTTCATCCCACTTTGTCTTCTGGATGAAATTTTCAACTGTTCCTTTTCCTCCTCCTTTTATCACAGTGATTTTGAAATATATTTCTTAGATTGTCAATATTCACAAAGAGTCAGTTACCTAGGTATGTAATAAAACAAAATTATATAACACACAATTGTAGGAATGTGTAAAACAGCTTTACTGTACTAGAAAGATGATCACGAAACAAGAACACAAGAAAGGAAGCAGAAGGTCAGTGTTAGCCACAATATTCAACCTGGAAAATTGTTAATAGTAATCTTGGAAGTTTCATTCCTTCTCTTCCAATTGGCTGGAAGTCATGTATAAACAAGACTTTGGTCAAAATCTTCCTCCTAGCCCTCTACAGTCTTAAATACGGTTGAACAAAGGTTTTTGACAAGACTAAAGTACTTCCTGGCTCACCTTGCTTATATGGAACCAGGTTGCCACCTGATATTTTGCAACAGCAATAACAAAGCTTTAGACTGCGGTTCAGTCCACATTCTGATGAAGATCTAAGAGATGCTGGAAAGACAGCACTTCAAACTGAAGTGTATGAGCAACTGCTTTTAAAATCTTGGGTTCCTAATACAGTTTCCACTTCAGTCTTCTTTTTAGTGCAAAAACAGCCACAAAGTCACAGATTTTGTCATTAATATTCCTGTAAGTCCTTTTAAGTCAACAGAATTTACAAAGAAAATTGAACTCTAAATGGGCAAGACCACCTTTAAATAACAAAATTAAATGGTTCTGTTCTCTTTCAATTGAATGTACAGAGTTAATCAATGTTCCACTTAATGAAGTCCTTAATTTGAAAACCTGACAGAGAAGTCGTTCTACAATATGCTAGGGATGTTCAATTTAAAACATGTCTACTATGTTTTCCAGCCCTTCAAGATAATTATAATGCCCTTTAAGTCAACAGAGTTTGCATAGAGAATTGGGCCCCAAATGGTGAAAAAGCAATAATTCACTACTATGTATCAGATTGTCGGATGCTCTCTACTGTCTTTAAAGGCTAGGATCTGAGGAGAGTAAAAAATTCAGAAAGTGGTAGAGAATAAGAAGGTAAGTTTTCTTCTTTTTTAATAAGACTTTGTGAAGCATACTTTCCTCCAGTAAAAATCCTAACTCCTGTATCCATGCTTATGGTGTTTAACAACTAAGAAATTAAAAGTTTCTGAAATATTGAATTTAAGATTCTCTTTTTTGAATTTTGTAAATTTACTACACTATATATTAAGGATTAACAGTCTTAAAAATTGATTACAAGACCATTTCAGTTCACATTTAAATAATATACTGAAATAAACCTTCTCTTTACCAGTTGAACATATAATTAATCAATGCTCTACTTAATGAAACATTTTAATTTGAAAAGCTGATTTACTGTACACTAATACTGTGCAATTTAAGAGGTCTCCACTGTATTTGCTAACCCTTTAGCATAATTCTAATAAAAATTTCCATGCATTGCCCCATTCCAATCTTTTGCTAATTAACTCTGAACAGAGCAACTGACACAAAGATCGGAAGAAAATATTAAATTACAAAGTAAGCAAGTCTTATAACTTTGTAATGCCTTATGGAACATGAACACCATTTCAGTCAAGTTAGATCTATCAAAGTCACCTTGCACAGGGTTAGAAACAGTAATAAAATATGAACTTTCAACCATTAAAATATAAAATATTGCTGCAAAATAACACCCTGCAAGGAAGTTTTAATATTCATCTACATTCTGATACAGGTGGAAAGATCCTGTTTTAAGGCAGCCTTTAAAATTAAAGAGAGAAGTGCATAGATACTTCTCAGTCTTTAAAGTTTCCTGTGTCTGCCAATAGCCTCTTCATAAAATCACACTTAGATTCCTCCCATAATCTTATGCTAGAAGGAAGGCATGTTAGCCGGGGGTAATAACTTCTGGACATTTTTGTTGGTCCAAAGTTAGACTGACCCAGAAGTCTCTTAAATCCTAAATCCATGAGGTTGAGGAAATTAATTTTTATTTTTCTGTAGAAAGTCTCGACAGCTAATTTAATTATGTAACATTTCTGGAAATATTGGCATTGTTCTCTACTTATTTGTTATGAAGTTTAATGTGGTGTTCATTAAATTTGGCTAGCAAAATAAAACCAGATGGCAACATAGCAACACTTTTTTATTGCAAAATAGGTATTAAACATTTCCCTACTTCACTCCTGTGATTTAGATATTCCTTATATTGCTACCCTTTCTTATGACAGCTATAAAACTTGCTGTCAAGAATATTTCAGTAATTCCCAAGGGATTTTATTTTTTTTTTAATTCTCTCTTTTGAATTCTTGAACTGCTGCAACATTCTCATAGGGGGCAGTACAAAAAGAGCAACTTCTTCACCAGTGGAGTTAATAATAATAAATAAGCTCATTTATTAATATAAAATGCAGATTAAAAAAAAAAAATAAAAGATTTCCCCTATTGTCAGTCTTATAAACTCTAAAGTTAAATAGGCTGTTTCCTCTAGTCCTTAATTCTCTGTTTCTTCTGCAAGCTAAATTAGACCCTAAATAACACATCTGTTTTGGAAGACAACCACAAGTGGATTGTTTTCAATAGGAAGCAATGCTTGCTTTGTTTCAGCTTTAGGATATAAACAAATAGGATATAAATTATCATTTTTAAAATAGAATGCATTTGACGATTTTAGGATTAGATTCAAATGCATTAAAATCATTTGGCCAACCTTGTAAGTTTTTAGATAAAATTCTTGCGCAAACCAAATAAATATTGAAGTTTACAGGCAAGCAATTACAGGCAAGCAAACAAACCAATGTTGCACATTCATAGCAATATGTTAGCAATAGCTACCTACAGAAGGAAAAGGATTTCTTATCTTTGATATCTCTGTTCTGCTGATAGGAGAAGCCAGGAGTCTGGGTTCTTCAGAAGTAGCAGTATGTCATATATGGACCGAGGTTTAAAGGTTTTGAAGACTTAAGTTCATATTCATGCTTCTAATAGGACAGTTTTGGTAAGCATATTGAGGTGGTTTTGCATTTGTACTTATAAGAGGTACATTGGTATTTCTGGAGCCATCTCAAACTAAAACAGTTGCATACACATTGCAATGATTTCTGTGGCTGATCACATTTTAAGTGCACTCCACTGTGTCTGGGTCAGTCAGATAGTTTAATTATTCAGCAGTTAACTTTTCTAACAGAAACAAACAGGCTTAAAATTACAGTGTTAGTCAATCTGTTGGTGTCTGTCCAGATACAGAACGACCATTTGTTCACCTTCTTTGCTTTGTTCTTCCAGACTTGGATCATGAACTGAGCCTCACCTAAATGATTCCTGGAAGCAGAAACACTTGTCTTTATGACATTATCTAACAATAACATTAATTTAACCTACACACTATGCCTGTTTTCAGCTAGTTCAAATTAGCATGATTACCTGACTGCATAATGTGATTTGTTCATTCTTTTTGTCTGTTCTTCACTACCTTAAGCTACAGGGAACACTAATTCCTGCTTAAACAAAAACAAACAAACAAAAAACCAAAAAACTTTTGCTTTTACTCATCTTTCAAACTCGACCTCTTCTTGAAGCTACAGAGCATTTGTGCAGCTCTGCTTATTGAATTCAACTGCTGATGACAGAAACAGAGTTATTCCTCAAGTTGTTGTAAAACTTATCTAACTGCTTATGTACAGGCAGGTCCTTCACAGTACCGTTTTAAGATACTTTTCTTTTATTCCAGCTGATGTATCTGTACTTCAGATTTTTTTCATACAGTATTCTTTTGAATATGGGTTTAAAATTAATTGAGATTCATATACTCACAAGTAGTCTTGCATAGAATGAAAATAATAAAAAGAAAAAAAATAAACAACATAGCTACGTGGCACAATATGCAAGGGACAAGGATTGATCATGGTTATCAATGATGTGTAAGATGATATTTCATAACATCAGCTACTCTCTGCAGTCTCCAGCAATACAACTAGCACTCTGAAGGGAATGCAATCTGAAGGGAAACCTGACTGTTTGTTTCTATTCCTGTGGAGCCTCAGTGTTAAGTCATAGCATGAAGAATAAAAGAATCCAAGAATGGCAGGAACCTTAGAATAAATTAGAATCCTAAAATAACTTAAATCAACTGAAGTAATTCATACTTGTAAGCTAAATAAAGCATGCTAGAATATAAGGTGTGCAATAGAAAACCACAACCTTACTTCCTTAAAATAGAAAGGTTTGGCTGGTAATGCTGCTGTGATAAGTACCTGCTGATTCTAGAACTGGTTTTCCGTGCAGTCTGGGACACAAATGGAGCAGGGAGGTCAGGGGAGGCAATCAGGACATGAATGAAGGCTGCAGAGATTGAACACTTTTTTCTTCCCTCTCAAGGCACCTATTTTTCTTTCTCATTTACTTGTCTAATGCCTCAGAGAAAAGTGCAGACAGCTTGTTTAGCATATCAAAACATAATCTGTGTTTTAATAATTACATTATCTCTTATAAAATAAATTTACAGATGATTCTCTGGCACAACTGGTACCAAATTCTGCCTTCAGAACTTTGCTGAGCTCCTCCACACAGAGCCTGCATGGGTAGGTGTAAATGATTCCATACTGCAGCAATGCCCCTCAGTTAATGCAACATGGAACATTAATAACTTCAGAGGTCAAAGCTGTAATACTTTCTACCTCTGTATTAAATATGAAATTCCAAATAAGTCATTTATCCTGACTTCAAAGAAGGCTTTGAAGACTTAAGGCTGAATCTCATCTACTCTTCTAGACGTACCATGTTCCCTGACAATGGCAGAGCTCACAAGACATGGCAGATGGTGACCAGGGACAAGGGATCTTCTAAGACAAACATAAAGGGCTGATGTTCCTATATGCTGGCACAGTGTCTTTTTGGGAACAAACTCCACAGATCCAAACTTAAAACTAGAATTTGATTCTCATTGGGACATGTTTCATTGCTTTGGATGTGTAAACATGTCTACAGTATCTTTTTTGCTACCTAGGTATGGAAAATCAAGGAATTTAGTCACTGAATTGTGTCAGCAAAGATCATCTCCCAGAGCACAAATTAGTTCTGCATTAAATATACATATATATATATTTTTTTTTTTTTTTTAATTTGAAGGTGTTATCTTTAATGCTTCAGTATTTCAGGAATATAGCTACAGTGAGAAATTTTCCTATTGCATTTTTTGTCAATTTTTAATGTAAGTATTTATAGTAAAGCAGGATTTATGCATCATATGCTTGTAAATGTGAAAATCCTAATGCATTTGCATTCTTCAAATTAAAAAAAAAAAGGCAAAATTTCTGCAGAGCTAGATCATTTTGTTGACATATGCGATGCAAGAAGCAGTTTACATTTCCCACAGAACTGATCAGTACTACGAGGACTGTATAGATTTAAGCAACATCAGAAACATCAATCAGTATCAGCTTTTAAGTCTGTTAATAAGGAAAAAAGTTACTTTAGCACTAACAGCAGATGTTATGAGGCACATTAAAAACATTTCAAGATAAAAAGGAAAAAAAGACTAAAAAAAAAAATCTACTTAAATGTTTCTCCACCTGTCACAAAATGAAAAGATTTTTTTTACAACTAAAACAGAGAAAGGTGAGAACTTTATCCTTATATACTTAATCAGGTTAGAATTTGAGTTTCTTAGGAACATATGAAGCCATTTTCTTCTCTTTTGTGTACTTTTGACTGGGACAATATTGATTGTATTACTACAATCAGAAAGAAAGTGGCTGCATGTGCAACTGCAATTAAGTACATAGCATGTTGCATTTTCCCAACCTGACATTTTTGCCTTCTCCTTTCTTGTCTGCTCCTCTTTAGTGTTATCATAAAATGGTGACAGAGTAGTAATAATAACCAGTAGTAGTCTTTTGAGATGGCGTCTGTCACACTTACTGCTGAGTTTTCTGTAAGGATTGGATTTGTCCAACTTCTTTAAGTTTTTATTTTAATTAAAATATTCTTAAGTTAACTTAGCTTCCTATATTTGAATTTATGTTTTATATATGCAGAGAAATTATACATAAAAATATTAAATAGGAAAAGAGATTGATTTGAATGGTGACAGTGGGGATAACGTTACTAAGAACACAGATCTTCAAAAATATCTCTTCTGTTAACAAGACAACAAGACAGGAGTCTTACTGTTCATTGGATATTTATAGCATGTTATTCAGAAAGTATCTTAACAGGATCCCTTAGCTTGTGTTTCTCAAGCCCCAACCACCCAGTCACCTTCTTGGTAAGCACTGGACAGACCTGTGAGTGTTTAGTTTCCAAACTATATGACAGCTATTGCACACACACATTGTGGTTTTAGGCAACTGTGCATAATACTGGCAAATATATCTAAACATATCATTTCTGTATCAGTGAAAGATACTAGTTCTTAAACTGATCCTGTAATATTTTATTTTCCCTTTAAATTTAATTGTCTTACCTTTATTTGTGGTGGTGTGTGGGGAAAGGGCTGAAGATGTCTCCTCTGGACAAAATTGCTGCTAACTTACATAGACGAGTTCCTGGTAGAACTTCACTTTTTCTATTTGAGAAAAATCAGCAGAGAAGTGGTTGTCAGTCAGCTGGTTGCTTTCTCTGTTTTCAGCTTTTCTTCTGTTACAGATTAGGTAATTTGTACAAGAAAGATAATTTCTTTCCAATTTTAAATATTGGATTGTAATTTTAATTAATTTCAGTAAAGGTAATTATGCATACATTTTTCATTATGTCAAAAATACTATTAAATTTTTTGTGCATAAGAAAAAATATATAAAAGCCAAAAACAACAGCAAAAAGGATCAAAATCCAGCCTTTACATTAAGCATGCAGAGAAACTGTTGTGAGTGTTCTGTCCCAGAGAAAAACAGAAGCATGTAAAATCTAAAATAAAAATGCCCTTTTTCTCTAGTAATGCTGCAGGCTTGCAGCTTGCCTTAAACAAGACGTAAGCAGACTTCATTTGTCTAAATGTGACATTATTGTTCAAAAACAATGCTAAATACAAATGACATCTAAATTCTTCCACCATGGTCCAGAAGACATTGGGTACAGACTGTGTTCTCCACCGCTAACTCTAGTGCACAAACCAAAGCACCTAAATTAAGGTAGTAGCTTTAGGCTACTAGAGACATAGGGACAGATTTTTCTGAGACAAAGCACACCACAGACAGACAATAGTTTTCCATAGTAGACTACCTGTATCAGTCTATTTTGGAGAAGTTGCAGATTTACCACCCATTAGGTCTTAATAGGCAATTGGATGCAGATGCCACTGTTGCTTGCTGCTTCTTATTCCAGTCTCCAACACAACTTTTTAGCAAAGCTATTGTGGGGGCCTACCCTACAAGGAGGAAGGAATTTGCATAGAGGATTAAGTACTAAGGGCTTCCTATCAGCTAGCTTCAGTGATTTTTTTTTTCTTTTCACCTCCCTGATGCACTCAATACTTCCCATGATCTGGAGAGCCCATGTGCTTATATTTAATATCCCCTAGAAGTGGAATATTCCAGCACCTAATTTCCTGGTGTACTTGTTTGCAATCAACACTGGTGGTCTTATGTCAGGATGCATAGTAAGGAATATCTAACCACCATAATTATTTTCCTTTAGTATTTCTGGTGAGATTAACATATTTTAGTGAGGTAATAGGAAACAAATGTGATTAGTTATGGGAATAGTTTGGTATTCAGTATGGTAACATGCCAGTCAGTCTTCTCTTGCTGGAAGCGAATGTCCTTGGAGGTTTTTTTCATTTTCTTGTTGTTTTTTTTGTTTTGTTTCATTTTGCCCTTTTGTATCTCTTTGTTTGTTGAGGTTTTTTTATTAATTTGGTTTTTTTAAATATCATTTTAAAGAGATGTTTTCTAGCATTTCACATGAACAGGCATTTCACCAGTAATAACAATACCTTCTTGTTAGACACATTCTGTTTTCTGAGGAGAGGACAAGAGACAGATAAAGCAAATGAAGGGCTATCTATTTCAGTGTTTGAGCTTGATGACTCCCCATGCTATGTAACATGTCCATGTCTCTGTAGAACAAGCTGGGTATTCTAAGCATTATAGTTTACTCCCAGAAATTAAGTGCCAATAATCTATATACTCAGCTCTGATAATTTGAAGTGGTTTGTGTGTTGGATACGATTTTCTTGCATAAGATACATCCATCAGATAGATGTAGCAGGCAGCTAGGGCTACTAGCCTGTCAGGTAAAAATTTCCTTTCTGAAGGATCTGCTCACAATGAAAAGAAATGCAAATATGAGTAGAAATTTACAAAAAGTCATAAGTATACTGAGTGACTGGACTTGATTATGTGTACATTTTTTTCTTTTTTCTTTTTTTTTTTAATGAATTATTGTATTTAACACTAATTAAGAATCCTTCATATACCTAGAAATTCTTATTTCCTCCTGGTGAAGTACTCCAGAGAACCTGAAACAACATTATTTCTAGTGCATCTAAACCAAAGGGTATCAAGATATTTTGTAATTCATCTGTATTCAAGAGGATGCAATACTCTGTCTGTCTTCCATCTATAACCACTATTATTAATTCTTCCACTTTTTTTGATTTTGCCTTTTCTTAGAAAAAGGGTAGAGGAACACTCTCTCTCTCTCTCTCCCCCTCTCTCTCTTTTTTTCTCTCTCTCCCTATTCCTTCCTTCCTTCTTTCTTTCCTTCCTTCTCAATGAATTAACTAGTCTCTTCTTGGAGGTTCTTTTTCTCAAAGCCTTGACACCCAGCTGCAGCAGTTTGCAAAACCCTGTGTAAAGAGAGCTGGCCTCATTACCCAGAACTTGAACAGCTTAAGAGAAAGTCATACAGGTTTCAAAGCCCATGTGACAGCATAATGCTGAATGTGAGCAAACTTTCAGGCACTATCCTGTGTACAACCCCAGGCCAGCAGCTCAATGTGAACACTGACTAAGCAGCTGCACATGTTGCTCCTCTACAGCCACCTGAGGAAGGTGGATATTACTTCTGTCTTAGGTACCCCCAGAGAACAAGCAAATTTAATTTTATTCCAGAACATTTTAATAGTAAGGCTTTGCTACAGTCACACACACCATACTTGTGAATCATTATCTCAAGCTGTTTCCTGGCTCATTCCAACCCTGGTTCAATTTCTTCTAGAATCCAGGATAATTCCTGACCACATCTAGAAAGACCAGAATTGTCGTCCTCATGACAGCTAGAAGTTGCAGCCAGGTGAGTGCAGTAACCACAGAGACTACAATACTTTGCCCTTGGCTGAGCGTATATATATATATAAATAAACCTCACCTGAGAATAGAGACACGTAAATTATATCACCTACCAAAAGCTGAAGTTGCAAACAGGATCCCTGAAAACAGGAAAGAGATGTACAGGAAAAAGAAAAGTGCTGTCCGTTTTGTTCTTTAGGCGACACTCTGTAATTGATCCATTGTAAATTGCTCCTGCTTCAGTGAATGAGTGGGTTTTTTCCCTTGCTTGAACACCTTAGCCCTGAGCTGATGTTACTTTTCAGTGGTACTGCAAAAGACGGCTGTTTTGTATAGCCCTTGTACCAGATAGCCAATGAAAACAAAGAAGAGTCTTAATAAACCAAAAGCATTGCCCTTCAAACACTGACAACTGGTTGCTATTTAATTAATTTTAGAATTAAAGGCAATATTTATTTGTTTATTTGCAAATAAGCAAAGTTATTTATTTGCTGACATTTTTTCAAGGAGAGCTGGCTTAATAATCTTTATGTTAGACTTAAAGCAGATAGTCATGTGAGTGAACACCGCTTTCACTCACTGAACACATTACAGTGGTTTTGTACAAATTCATCTTTTCTTTTACAAATAAATAGACATCAGGCCATTGTTAGGAGAACTGATATTGATGAGTCAGATTTCTGCCAAACAAGATTACGTACTTCACCTCCTCATTCCTTACAGCTATCCAGGGTTTTGACACAGTTTGACAAGTAAATTAAAATTATTAACTTAAACCGATAAATTCCAAAGCAAGATAAAATATGCCAGAATTATTAGTAATCAAATTTTAACAGTCTTGACCATGTTATTAATAATTTATTAGCTATAATAACTATATCATTAGTTATAACTACCTCACCCTGTTGGTGACTTTTAAAAGAGTGTAGAACCTTTGTGACAATTATTATTTATTCATCATCAGTTTCTTCATTCTTAGTACACATTTTTTACGAATTAACAATAAAAACCACAATATTCCCCTGAAAACCTCTCATATTTTAAGTTTCAGAATTCCTCTTTTGTAAATATTAAAGGACAACAAAAATAATATAAGAGGTTGATCCTAAATCAGGTATTCTAATTCTCACCTGATTTTGATGGGCATATATGAATACATAAATGAAATTGAATTTGCTGTGAATTGGTCATAAAAATGTATTTGTGTTTTATTCAGAAGGACTGCAATTATTAAAAGAAAAGGGAGAAAATAGCAACTTATAAAATACTTCACTGGATAGATTGTTCTTTAATGTGTTGTCTAATAATAAGTTGAGAAACAGAAATAATATGACGTACTAACCTGTAAATCAGTCAGTGTTATTGGAGCAAAAAATGAACATCATATATTGTTTCTGGACACCTGACTTAAATCAACCTTTTGGTGTGTTTTGAGAAGAATTATTAAGTTTTTTTTCTTCCATGATGGAATACATCTATATGCAAATTATCAGGAACTGATTCACTTGAATTATTCCTTTGAACATCTAAGAACGACAAATGATAGACAAAAAAAAGCTCCTGATATTTTGCATATTCATAATACCTTAGTGAATCACCAGGAATGGCAATACTGCTACCTGAATGATAATGTAGAACCAACAGATGAGTTGAAGGGCAAAGAAATATAGAAATAAGCCAGATTTTCCCACTTGAATTCACCACTTATTTGTGAATATATTTTGTCTTTTTCTTTTTCCATTGTTACCACTTAATCTCTTGTCCTGTTTCATTTGGGAAAAAAATTGGCTTAATCTACAACAGACATTTACAATAACAGGCACCTAATTTTACAGGGTTTTTTATATTAAGTATGTTTAGTACAATACATATGATTTTTTTAAAAGAAAACCAAAGATATTCAATGAGTACAGGCTGATGATTATGTCTTAAGCATTAGCAGGTATGCAGAATAACATAAGGCAACATCCTTTTTTTATTTAGTCTAGCAAAGAATGCATGCTCACAGCAGGAAATCTTAGTCATCAGTTGTCTCAGTAGCAGGTATCTCTGTTTCCAAAATGTTACCTTTGAAAGACATGTATCTAAAACTCTTCTCAGAATAAATTTCTACTGTCTCATACGATTAATTGGCCTTTTAGTTTTGTTGAATATATCTCATTATTTAATATGATTAAGATGAAAAATGTACTTAGAGCTGTTATAGATGAACATTTTTACAAAACCAAACAAACAACCCCCAAAAACAGGTCCTCAAAAAGTTTGACATTCACTTCTCTTTATGTCCGATTGCAACTATCATTTCAGGGATGTTAGTGAGAGATGCAAATGTAAATTCAGGGTCATATTGTTTGCAATTCATTCCCTCAGATATCTTTGCAAATTGCTAAGGCATTTTTGGAAGATGTCTCTGGGAAGGTACTGAGTATTTCAGAAGAATGTGTGTGATGAGTGACGTCAGTGCTAAGCTGGGCACTAATTGTGCCATTGCAACAGAAAGTATCTGTTTCAGCATCTATATAAAAATGTGGACCCCAGACAGCACCTGTCTTAAATAGAATACACATTTAATATTTAGCTCAGTCTAGAAGGCTGTTAACTGGAAAATGCTGTGTTGATGACCAGTCACTAAGAATTGTATAGTTTGATGGAAAAGAGCTTCAATGTCGGTTCAAGGGTGTTACTTTCACCTGTGGAGCACAAGCCTCTCCAAAATACACCAAAAGGTCCCATTGAGTTGATGGTCAAGTGCTTGCAAGTCCAGAGGCTCATATTCTCCTTTCCTCAATGGCATTCTAAAAATTAATAACCAGCACTCACATCAAACAAAACTGTGGAATGTTTTACTGAAAGTCTCCCTTGAAATTCCATTGACACTATTGAAGGCAGAACTTTTTTTTTTTTTTTTTTGGTATTTTGTACCCCGAGTCTCAGTCATCTCAATTTGCTCCTGTTACCCATCTTAGAACTGCTTGGGAATGGGCTGCACTGTACCTTGAATTATGCTTCTTTCTGGGACTTAGAGGAAGTTTTGTTCATCCTTTATATGTGTCTGTAAACCAGGAGTGAAATAATCAGAGCAATTTGTATGAGTAAGGTTTTATGCCTGTAAGAAAATAAGAAGTGCCCCACCAGGCTGGACCAACAAGCGGCTGAGCCCCGGATTCTTGAAGCCTCTGGCAATGGCAGAAGGAGAAGATGGACAGGAAGAGCACATGTTCCTGGCTGTGTATGCAGTTAATATCTCATTGCGTTCCCCAGCATTTGAAGTATTTTTAGGGCTTGTAGAGGTTAGATTCCTGCCTAGTCCAATTAGCATCTGTTTATTGCCCTGTCTTCAAATGGATTTATCTAATCCCTTTTGCAGCTGGTGTTAATGTTTGCCTTTGCAGAAGCCTAGAGCACCACATAACAGAGGAAATGCTTCCTTTTACATATCTGAACCCGAATTTTCACCAGTTTCAGTGAGTACCTTCAGTTCAAGTATTGTGACATTTGATGAACAAATAGTCCAGCACGAGCTTGTAAACCTCCACCACATTGCTCCTCAATTTTCTCCTGTACATGCTGAACCTTCCTATCTATTACTGGCTCACTTCGCAAGGCAACTGCTCCATCCACGTGGCATTTTAGTCACCATTTTCCCTACTTTATTTAATTTTTAGGAAACTAATACACTTCTAAGGAATCCGTGGTTATACTTTGAGTTTTGTTTAGCTTAATGTATTTGCAAATTCCAAAGAAGATTTAATGTTTCCACTCCTCAAAGAATTCTTGTTCCAGCTTTCTGTTGGACAAAATGTCATCCTAGGATAAATCAAACTTTGTCTGTGTCTCTGTGTATTACAACAGTGACAGCTATGAGAGTGAACTCAATCTGCAGCCTTTTTCATATGCTGGGAAGGTACAAGCCATTCTGTGTGGGATTCACTGCAACTAACTTTAGAAATCTATGGTTTAGTCGTCTAGATCTGAATTAGTCACTTTGGATTCCCTTTATAGTCACCAGAAAGAAAAGGGCCTTTTAGAGCATGATTCATCTGACCTATTTAGATATCTGCTTAAGAATAAGATGAATCATGCTATAACTTTTTTGCTCTCCCTTGACTACCAAGGAAACTAAAATGTTGACTTCTGCAAGTAGATTTCATTGCACAGATTCCTCTCTCTGTTATTTTGACACCATTTTATAGCAAAAAAAGTAAGATTGGTTATCATGGGATGACTCACTTGTCATAGCAAACTTTTCAACTGAATTCCTGTTAAACTGCAAGCCACTGCAAGTTTCTATGGCAGGTATGATATGCCTAGTGAAAATAGACCTGATAGGCATCACTAGCAGTGTAGCTGTTGGTAGTTGAAGTCCAACTGGAATATATTTTTCTGACTGGTGTTAATAACTATCTTTTGCTCCAGGAAAACACAATTTTTTTCTGCTGTCAAGAGAGTTCTTTCACAATTACTGACTCAGCAGTCACTGGCCTCAGCAGCTTTGCGAGATAAGCTGTTCTTCAGAAGTACATATAAGATACCACTTGTCTTTGCCTGCAGAATTTGGCCCTGGATATCTACTGAGGATTCCTCTCCCTTTCTCTCTCATTAAAACTTGTAATCTGAACAGAGCCTCTATTTATTAAGTTGCCTCATAATATACTTTTTCCCTTGTTCTCTCTTGTTTAAGCTTTTCTCCTTTCATTCCTTCCTATTATATCTTTAAAAGTTGATTTTTTATTAAGGCTTAATTTCTTCTTGTTTTGTAGTGAACTAAGAACTTTCATTATTTTTTTAATTTTCCCATTAAAAAAGATTACTTTTAAATTGATGTGTGCAACACCTAGTACCATGATTTCCTGTACCATGTTAAAATTTCTTAAATGCAATTGGTTTATATTTAAAAGCAAATAGTATTGCATATTTCCATATTATCTTAGTATTGCATTATCAGTAATTAACAGCAATAATATGTTATTACAGCAGTTACAGTATTTAATATCTTATTCCTTATCAATTATTTTGACAATCAGCTTGAAAATGACTGTGAAAGACTGGCTACTAATGTACAACCAGATTTATGGCCTACAGAAGTAAGCACACTTTTTTCTAGACCTTCACAGGAGGTGGGTCAGTCATTAAGTAGAATAAACTAATACAATTTGGTTCATATTCCCCATAGAACTGCTGTACAAATGTGTAAACAAAGACACAATCTGCCCCTTATCAAAGGTATTAAATACATTTATTGTATTACTATACTCATATACAAAAACAAGAGCGTTTTCAATCACGAAATATTGTTCCTCAATAGGTGATACTGTATTTCACTGAACTGTCATTACCAGACATATTCAAATCACTTCTAACATTTCTCCTTCATCTTTTATCATGGTTTAATGAAATATGACACTCATCTCTCTGAGCCTTCTTCAGAAATTTTTGCAGATTTACTTTCATTACAATATTTGGATACTCACATTCTAGCATGGATGAATTTAAGATAATGCAACAAAACACAATGGGGTCAGGCAGAAATTAGCATTTCAGTGAAGTATTTATTAATGCTAATAAGATTTAACTTGGATTAGACTGAAACGTCATCTCTTCTAGCCAAAAGTGGCCTCCTTCAATTTTTTTACCAGGCTTTGAAGGACTAAACACTGCTTTACTCAGCTTCCCATCTTTGCCAATCAGCCAAGGCACTTGATTTTTAATAAATAGAATTAACTTTGGTGGGGAATGCCTATTCCCAGAAATTGGAAGATATCAGGAAAGTATGAGATGAATAGCAGCTCTGCTCACTTGTCTAGCACTTCAGCAGTTTTTGTTGTTCAAAATCTGCTGCCAGTCAGGTGGATCTCAGCGGACACCAGATTTACTAACAGTCATGCTATCTGTGCTGCTTTAATACTGTAATCTTACTGGAAACCAGTCTTACCAAAACTAGATTCAGCCGTGCTTTTTTAATTTGTGAAAGACCTCCTCACTAGTAGCCTCACTGAAAATGACAATATTATAATATGCTAGGAATTTGGCTGAGAGTTTGGTTACCTCTGCAGACTCCTTGATTTGATGAATGTCTCTTCTTCTACAAGGTCGTAACTATAACACTTTTCATCAGTTAGTCTTACAATGAAACACAGTACAGGATTAACTTATGTTTGGGTAAAAGCCACTTTGGTGCTAGTCCCAGAAAAGTCAGAATATTTTAACAACCTTTGTTTAACAGTCACAAAAATATTCCTATAGATGTGCAGTCAAAATAGTTGAGAAAAGCTTTATGAGGAGATGATTGGCTATCTTGCAATTCTGTCTTAAGGATGTACCCTGTGGACAATGCTGTCTGTTTCCTGAGTCTTCTGAAAAAGAACCCCAGTAAGAGATTTTCCTTGCCTTGATCCCAGTAACTAACATTAGTTTATGTAATGTTGTCTATCAAAAGACATTGTCCATTTTTGGTGGAAATTAACTTATTTCTACATCAGGTGGGTTAGGTTCTACTCTAAAAGGAGCCACACAATATCCTGTGAGATCCTCCCCATGTGTCAATGAAATCTGTGCAAATTTGATGGGCTACTTTAACGTCTCATCATTCTGCCAGTTTCAAATGTGCTTGTGCTATTACTACACAGAAAAGCAATTTAATAACATTATCTGTTTAGCCCTGTGTGTCACTCCTGAGTGTTGATGGCACTTTTTGATGTTCATGTTGACAAGATTTTCAGGTTTGGAGAAATGTCTAGCTGAAAAGAGCCCTTTTTGATTTCCAGTCATTAACGGAATGAAAATACTGTCATGATTCCCCTAAAAAGTAGCTCAAAGTAGATCATGATCTAGGGTTCTATCTTTTTTTTTTCTTTTTCTTTGCACTGTAACTGTGATAAAACTCTTCATCTCAGAAAAAGAAAGCATGAGATATAGGGCAAGAACAACAGCTATCACCAAGAAAATATGAGTTGCCATCATCTTGAACAAACTTCCTAACTCTAGCACAGGTACTGAGTATGGGCACTTTGACTCATTATTGGGTTCTGGGAACGTATTAAGGAAGCAAAGCTTTTCTGTAGAAGACTTAGATAAGACCCCCACATCCCATACACTAGTCCTGGAATGAGTGTCTATTTTTCCTAACATTTTTTTTTTTTTTTCATACTTCCATATTGAAAGTGTGGACCCTTCCTCTTTCTTCAGCTTTTCTTCCGTCTTGTTTTCCCATAACAGTGAAGCTAAAAGAATCACAGATTACTTTCAAGAACATGACTCCATTAACAGGCAGAAAACAAAGTTTATCAGTATGTCCTTGGGGACAAACGTCTCTTGGGAATTTAGCGGGCTTTTCAGAGCTCTTCTGATTCTCCTGCATCCATGCAGGTAGTGCCATGTGCACTTTCCTATGTTAATTCCATCTGAGAGAGGGCTTACTTTGCTAATTTCTGCTTCCTAATGTTCCCTCTACCAACCCACTTTCAGGTGAATTTCCACACTGACTTCAGACCTCTTAAGAAATCCCACTGCTTACATATAAGTTCATCTGGGAGAATGGTCTGTTCATATTTTTAGCTCCTAGTCCATTGTGACAGGATACTTCTGTTTGAGTTAGACATCCTTTGGTCTAACAAATTTTGATTACTTTGCATTGTTAGCCATCTGCTTCCATCCCTTGAGATCCCAGTCCAAGATGGAGGTTAAAAGACAACAAACTGAATCCCCCAATAGATATACAGCAATGCAGTTTGTACCTAGTAAGCAAACAAGCTGGTGCATAGTATTTGATTAAGAGATACGTGGACATGCACTGGCTGTTCACGTGGTCTGCTGACGTATTACAACTGACATGGTAGCTATAATTAAGTTTTCTAGCACTTCTTAAGATAATACACTATTTTCAGTTGTGTATGTATTTATCGAAGTTTAACCAGTGGGGGGAAAAAATAGGCAAAAATAGGAAAAATAGTCAGGATAAGTCATGCTGGATGAGATTTGTACAATTTACAGTGGAAGTCAGGTAGAACATTTTTTTTCAGCATGGCATAATGCTGAAAAAAAGGCAAAAGAGGAGATAAAAATACATATTTTTTTTAAACTAGGTATATATTTTAAAAGGTGGGGCTATTACCCTGATGAAAGCAAATAATTAAAAACTGTTTATTTGCTGAATGAGATATAGCTCTTTTGAAAACATAGGATATTTCATGGTGTACACAGAAAATAATTCATTAAATCTATAGAGGCAACCAAGAACTTGGCCTCCCTTAAATTCTGAGTAATTGAATTTGTGACCTCACCTCAAAATTGTGGATGTAATGTACAACAAGATTGCCATAAACATTTGTTTTAATATGATAGTTTGACAACATCATTTTGTAGATGTATTTTCAAGATAAATAAATTTGTTTCTTTTATATCATGTGGTAAGAAGCTATATGCTCTGTCTTGCTTGAATTGGAAGGTGATTCGGCCTGAACTTGCTCCCTATAGGTTGAATTCTTCACCTTCAGGTAATGTCTGAAGGAACACAGGTGTGTCTTCTTGAATTTGCTTTCATTTCCAATGGCATTTCACTATGGATGCTTGTTTATGTCCATCAGTCAGACCAGTAATTAATTTATCCATTTGGTTGTATTCCTTATTTTTGTCTTACAGTGGAAAAAACAGATTCTTAGCTTCTCTTTGTGCTTTTAATCACTTCTAGTCAAAAACTGAAAAGGAAAGAAAACAAGAAAACATAAACTGAGTGGAAAGGGTAGTCAAATAGTTGCTAGAGATACGAATTGGCTGCTTTACATTTGATTTACACTGATGAAGTAATCTAATCCAAAATGTACGTAACGTCTCTGTTTAAAACTATACAGATTTAATTACATTACTTTACAGTGCATTTTATTCAGCTTCTGTGTTGTATAGTCATAAAAGGGGAAAGGAAATGATTTTTCCGTAGGATAAATATTGAACTTCGTTGTATGACCCTAACTGAAAGTGTTAATTAACACTCCCAAAATGGTTTCTACTTTCCTCAAACATCCAGAAGACCTCTAGCACACCTCAAGTATGACATAAGAGAAATGACATTTCTCCTGTGGTGAAAATTTAGTACAGCTGAGAGACAAAGCAGGGTCAAAAAATGGTATGTATTGCTCATTTTGAATAATAAAAAAAAATTAAACCACCATTTAAGAAATTTGAATATCTTTATAAAGGATGCTTAGCACACTAGACATAATAGTAGGGTCCTATTCCATCTACTCAGTGATTTTAGATGAAGTGTTATGCTGTAAAAATAAATAGGAAAATGCACTATGAAACGCTAATGTGATTTATGTGATTTTTTTTTTGTAATCTGCAGGCAAATCATCATACAGAGGCTCAAAAAGGGTATGTTAGAAAGCTTCAAGTGTAGGAGTGAAACTGAGATATGCTTCAAACTCTGGACTTCTTCGGAATTAAAAACAAAACAAAACAACACAAAACAGCAAAAACAAACAAAAAAAACCCACACAAAACAAAAAACTAAATTTCATTCAAAACAAGAAAAACAGGTGTGTGTATGGGTGGTGATACATGAACCTTCTTTACATTCCACTGCTGAAGAGGGTAAGCTGGTTCCAGAACAGATGGTTACACTGACCATATTCTGTGAAGACATCAGCACCCTCATATCTGTTTAAAAAGCAGTTTAGGCAATCAGACCTCTGCCAGAGTCAGACCTCTGGATTACAAATGACTGTTTTCACTCAGTATTTTGGATAAAATAATGAGATGGGGTCATGAGCATATTCCCTTCTTGCACTGACCTGTGGAACTGAAACAGCAACTGACTGACTCTCAGGAGAAAGAAATTGCATCCTCTTTTTTCTCCCTCCTCTCAGGAACTGCCATAAAAACAGACTGACCCAGGGACTTCTGGAAGTCTCCAGGGAAAATTTGTCATTGCCATTTACTTTCTCATGAAAATCTTCACAGATATTGTTTATAAATGACAACAGAAAAATTCAGGACAGAATGACTGATAGATAGCTGCTCTAAAACCTGAGGCAGCAGGAATATTTCACTGTCACTTGGAGATGTGGAGTTTTTCCACATGACATTTTTGTGGATGCTACCCAAAGTAATTATCTCATTTTAAAGAATTTGGGAATCTCTCATTATGTATTTTACTCTTGTTATTCAAGAGACAACAGAGATACTGGGGGAATTGTAAGGAAAAGAGCATAGTATTTTTTATATGGTGTTTTTCTAATACTAATATTTTTATCACACATATAATTGATTCTAATTATTGCATATATTACTGATTCTTTATATTTCTAAAATGGCTCTATAGTTTGCAAAGCATGTTATTCTTACATTTACTACTTATCTCCTTTGTCACTTTACATGATTTTCTACTTATTCTGCTTTGATAACATATGTACTGTCAAACCTAGTTAGACTGTTATTTTGCCTTGATGTCTGGATAGCTGTTATTATAATACCTGTAAGATCTATGCCATTTGCATTTTAATTCAATATC
Source organism: Columba livia (assembly GCF_036013475.1). Classification (NCBI taxonomy): domain Eukaryota; kingdom Metazoa; phylum Chordata; class Aves; order Columbiformes; family Columbidae; genus Columba; species Columba livia. The sequence continues at coordinate 104,476,739 of NC_088602.1, read as the reverse complement.
GTATGTGAGCTAAGCAAATATTCACTTTTACTGAACTGAAGGTTCTATTAATGTTTAATGTTTCAGAGAACTGGACAATTGAAATGGTTCCATAATATCCATGGATTTATCTTAAAACTTTTCAGCAAAGAACTCTGCAATTCTTTTATATTACCTGTTTGTATTCAGGAATGCTGTGTCAAAGAGAGATCTATTGATATAAGTCAATATATTCTAACATGATGCTATTAAATAACAGTAAATGCAAGTTAAGGAGTTGTTTGTACAAAGGCCAAATAAGTAAGTTGAATAACAGCTGTATAATTATCACAGCTATCTTTAAAAATCAAGAGTCCAAGTAATTCAAAATGGCAGTTAAAGTGTTTAAAGGTTTAAATGACTGCAATTTGCTAAAGAAGTTGAGAGGATGCCCACGGGAGCATGCTGAGCAGCCACTAGCTGGTGATAAATGTTTGAATGTCATCATACCTTCTCCAAAATCAGCAGACACAAATCCAGACAGAGAATCTGAAAAGCTTGGAAAAAAGTCTTGAAAACCACAATGTCATAGAAATATAGAACGCTTTGGGTTGGAAGGGATTTTTAATGCTGATCAAGTCCAACATCCCTCCCATGGGCAGGGACACCTTCCACTAGATCATGTTGTTCAGATCTTTGTTCAACCCGACTTTGAACAGTTCCAAGGATGGGGCATCCACAATTTCTCTAAGAAACCTGTTCCAGTGTCTCCCACCTTCATAGTAAAAAAATTATTCCTTATATCCAATCTAAATCTAACCTCCTTTAATTTAAAATCATTACCACTCATCCTGTCACTACAGGAATCAGTAAAAACTCTCTTTGTCTTTCTTATAAGCCTCCTTTATACTCTGAAAGGCCACAATAAAGTCTCAGCAGAGCCATCTCTTCTCCAGGCTGAACAACCCCAATTCTTTCAGCCTGTCCTCATTGCAGAGATGTTCCAGCCCCGTGATCATTTTCATGGCCCTCCTCTAGAGCGTCTCCAACATATCCAATATCTTTCCTGTACTGAGGGCCCCAGAGTTGGATGCAATACTCCAGATGCCTTCTCACAAGAGCAGAAGAGAGGGGGCGAATCACTTCCCTCGACCTGCTGGCGATTCTTCTTTTGACCAGATAAGGATATGGTTGGGTTGTCTTTCTGGGCTACAAGCATACACTGACATCACATCTCATTTTTCCTCCAGCGGTATCCCAAAGTCCTCTTCTGTTCTCGATGAATTCATGCCCCAGTCTGTGTTGGTATTAGGTATTGTCCTGATCCAGCTGTAGAATCTTGCACTTGGCTTTGTTTATATGATACAGTTCATCTGTATATATTAGAAAGTGTTTTTCAGTATAGTGCCCCTTTTAACATGATCCTACTGACATCTGTCCATGCTGACAAAAGTAAAAGGGTGTGTACAACAAAGATATTTCACACCTGGAACTAAATATGGATGGGCTTGTGTCATTTATTACTAGAACTTCAGTTACATTACCTATATCAGTAGCATTTTGGAAGGCCACCAATGTTTTGGTCAGGAAAAAGTATTTAACATATTCCAACAAAATAAATAATACATGCTGAATATTTCCATATTATTTAAATATAGAGTCTTTCATATTTTTCAAGTCACATTCACAGACCTCTGATGACAGACATAGAGGTCTAAACAAATATTTTTCTCTTGAGTTACTATTTACTGGCAATGAGATCAGCTTCTACATTTCTTGTCTATGGTTCCTTTTCAATTATAAAAGAAGAAATCCTGCAGTACCGTGTTGTTGAATTTTGTTTTCTTTCTATTTGGTTTTCTAAACAGCTTTGGTGCCAAAATAATTAGAAACAGAAAGCTGAAGTTTGACCTTCTTTGAGAAGTACCTTTGCTCCTGTGGAAATTAATTTTGTTTTGACAGAGTCAAGAGATTTTGCAAATTGCACTTCTGAAAAACTAGTAGTTCTTTGTGTACAACTTTAATACTTTTAGTATTAGCAGTGAATGCTTTGTCTTGTACTCTTCTCTGTTCCAATGTATGGTGTTATTGACATTTTTCATCTTACGATTTTACTATCAGTCATTTCTGGTCCTTTCTAGAAACGATATAAAATGGGGATAGCAGTTCCTCTCACCTTTGATGTACAGATTTCTAGTCATGCCAGAAAGGTAGAATTTTAGATATGAGATCCACCACACAAATTTTCAGAGAGGTTTTGGGTTTCAAAGAGATTTTCAAAGAGGTGCAGAGCTATACATATGTAACTATCACTTACATAGGGGTTCAGTGGTGTACTGTACAAACATACAAAAAATATTATTTTACTTCAGTTACATAATTTTAAAAGTTATTGTATCTTCTAACCAATTCAACTCCTTATCTGCCCCGTGTATAATAACATACATACCCCTGTGAATAACAGAAAAAGTGCTGTCTTGCATTCTTTTCTTTCACATGTCCATAATTCTCATAGTAACTATCATGTTAATGAGTGCAAAAGAGAATATAGCCCTCTCTGGATCTAAAGTGATATTTGTATTTTCATTGGTAAATTTGATATTGAAAATTGATATAAAGAAGGTGTTTATAGGAAACAAATACTGTATTTTAATGAGGAATGGACAACAGAAATAAAAATTAAAAAAATCTATAATTTGTCCTCCCACCCTGACCATCACTAGAAGATGGGAACTAGAATATTGAAATAGGCTGAGTATTAGAAAGACAAACATGTCTTTTATGTTACTTAAAGAAGTGAAAAAAGAAAAAGAGACAAATAGCTGAACAGTGTGTTTTAATGGGCTTCACTAAGTTTAATAAGCCCAGACTCCACCTATTTGTAGAGACTGTCCCTATTCAAAGATTAGTTTGTTTTTGTGAATAACTATCTACTTCAATTTGCTAGAAGCAAGTAAGCTTCAAGATCCTAAGCACTAAACATGGTGAGTTTTGATCAAAGTGATTAGGACCAGATTTAAACAGATAATTATGTAGTTGAAGTAAGATTATTGCCATTCAGCTGTCTCATCCACATCATTCAAGATGAACAGAGAGCAAAAGCTTGATAATTCCAGTATATGTCAGCTGTACTTCTCATTTTCATATCTTTATATTTCAGTATTCTTAGCTAATCTGCATGTATTTTCTAAGTGCAATTTCCTGATAATCTAATTTGAAGGTTTATTTAAACAAGTGATATTCTATTTTACTCAACACATGAACAGACAAAGCAGGCCCCAGAAGAGGTTGATTCATTTTTAATGAGATATCAAGTAAAAGTAAAATTCAGTAATAGTATTTGCATATGACTAATACTTGTCTAAGTGATATTATTGCAGGCTGTTACTCTAAAATACCTTGAATAACATCACTGATACTACTACTCGTCATTGAGAGCTCAATCAACTGATAAAGAAATAGTGTAATTCCTTTCATCTGATTGACACTTAGAGATGTATCTTCCCACTTATGTTTACAAGTAACTCTCTTCTTTCTCACTGCTGGGGAAATAAGCCATTAAAAAATCTAACAGCTAGCTGAAGAACATACAGGAAAACTGGTGGAAGTGGGAACAGAATCATGAACAGGTTCCACTTTAAATGCTCAGGACACAGCAATTAATTGTGTCATATGTGACACTTTTTTTTTTTTCTTTTCTTTTTTTAGGAAAAAAACTTGAATACCTGTGTTCAAATTATGCACAGTTTAATATTACATAAACTTCCCAGAGTAATTTACTGAACCTGTACAGAATTCTTTATGCCTTATACAGGGAGCCTATTGAGAGAACATAAGGAAAAAGGATGTTAGAGAACAAGGCTTTGAAGACTTCTTCAAACCTGAAACAAAACAAGGGAAAAAAAAAAAAAGAGAGAGAGAAGTAATATAGCTTTCTATTTATGACAGAATAATTTAATATATTGTGAAATCAAAATACTGGAAGGGCCATTTAAATGAATGTAAAACTGAATCAATTAGCTCACAAGTACATTAGCATAAATAAATGTGTTAGCTAACATCATTCAAGGGGAAAAACCAAAATGTATCATCGGGAAATTATCAATTTAGAAAGTTTAAAAACTTTAAAATTTAAAAAATGAACAACAGTGCAACAAAAATGACATAGAAAAAATCTGAAAACACGATGCAAGACAAATGGTGTTTACTTTAGATGAAATTATCACAAAACTTTATTTTATCAAAGAAAATGCAAGTTAGTAGGATTCAGATTTTATCCAGAAAGAAGTTTGACTTTTTTTCATAGGAATTAAAAGCTCAGATAACAGAGCAAAAACCATAAATTGATAAATTTAACAAATATGAAGTGGGAAAGCAATTTCTATTATTTTAATCACAAAGATCTAAGTTTTATAAGAGTACTGGATAAGAAATTAATAGATATTCTTAAGCATCTTCCTTATAGAGAGATTTTAAGAATTCCATTAAGCTTAGTAATGGAAGACAACTTCTTAAAAAAAATAACATAAAACTGTAGTTGTTCTCAAGTTTCACAGTCTGTTCTTCCCTTAGATTTTCTGCAAGGTGTGTAGCTTTGTCAACATAGGACGCACAAGTAGCAGGAAATGAGCAATATGGAGGAAACAACAGCAATTATTTGGCATCCACATTAATTTAGTTCTTCCAGTATGCCCACAGAACATGTAATAGTCAATGTGGTAGTACCATCCAGGAACATCTGACATCAAAACACATTTAGATATCCTTGGAATACAATATAATTTTAGTGTTTCACAAACTCAGTGACAAGAATCTTAAATCACTTTCCAAGTTCTGTTCCTAACTAATCATAAAAAGATAATTTTATTAATAGCAATTTACATTAAGTATCACAAAATTAAATATATATATATATATATATCTATATAGACTAAGATGCATTTAAGACAAACAGTTCAAAAAGTAGTGGAGATATTCCCAAAAGCAAAACAAGATCTCCCATATAGAAGACATCATGTCCTGTCATCTTCAAACGTGGAAATTATCTTTCCTGAGGATAGAGACCATGTGTAACCAGAAAACAAGAATCAGAATATCAGTGGAAAAGATAGAATACTATCTGTTGAGCTTCTGCCACAACCTTTCACAGAATTAGGGCTTCAAGTACTACAAATATTTATATAATAGCAACTTTTCAGCTAAGCAAAGCCACTATTTAAAGTTTAAATTGTGGGGATGGGGAAGGTAAAAACTAATCAACAAACAAAATCACTCCCCAAACCAAACAAACAAAACCAAAAGCAAAACCACAAAACAAAACCAAAAAACATACACCACACCACCACCACCACCCCCAGGTAGTTATGTCATTTTTTCTGTGTCTTATGCAGATTTCTTCCCTTGGTGTCTGTTTTGAAATCAATTTGCGAACACTAGACTAGCCCCAATGAGGTTTTCCTGTGGCTCAGCTTTCTAGCTTGTTGAAATCCAGCAAACTTTTAATTGGAAAGCTCCCACTTGGAGGCATCTCCCTGTACAAGCTGCTTGCTCTAGCAGTCCTGGTAGATTTCTATTAGAATGAAAATTCACATTGCAAATTCATTCTTTCATATGTGCAAAAGTAAAGAACACTGATGATACCCTGTGATTTTATTGCAGTGCATGTGGAAGGCTGGACCATATCATACAAGGTTTATTTACCTCAAGCAATAACTTAATGGTATCAAGAATACAAAATGAAGTACAGACGTAGTCTACGCATAACTCTGTGGAGGGCTGTCACAGCAAATCCTTATGATAAGGCTAGGAGACCTAACTTTTTGTGATTTAAAATAAATTTTTGCTGCTGTGGACTGAATCTTGGACTGCTTCCATAAAAATGGATTTTCACCATTCCAGCATCCAAACTTCACAGTTCAGAAGAGTCTGAATTATTTTAGAAATGCAGGTGTACCTGAGAACAACTGATGCAGCTTGGGCAGCTGTCTAACAGCAGCACAGAGTTTGTGGTTGTTGCAGAACTAATTTTAGGAAATTCATATGAACTTTTCTGAACTGGTAGCTTGTGTCTTTCACCTTTTTCATTTTTCTTTCAGATCTGTGTATCCCAGTGAAACATATAGGATCCAGTCATAGTCCTTCTTGAATTTTATTTTGGTTTCTATGGGATGGGTGACTGAAAAACATTATCTGTTATTTTACTTTCTTATAATGCAGTACTTGTCTATACTAATATAAATTAAATTGTGATTATTCCATATTTACACCAAGGTAATGGACAGCAGCAGTTTGTCCAATATACATGCTCTTTTTTTTTTTTTCACAAATCCTTTTTTGGTACTTATAATCTTTAAAACTATGCCAGTATTTTCTCTCTATTTCTTCCTCCTTTCCTCTTTCTCTTATTTTATTAAAGCATCCACATTATTAATGAGCTTTCAGCAGACATAACTATGTCTCCCCCCAGGAAACAAGTCCTGTTTCTATGCCCTAATGATTAATTTCAGTGTTTCTATGGGATAGTCTTGTAGACATGCGTTCATGGCCCATGAAGTCAGTTATGTGTTTCTAACTGCTCCATCCACCCCCCTATCACTGCATAATATTATTAACACCTGTATTTCTAGTTATGTACATATTTCCTCCACACCAGTTCCACTGAATTGCTGCCTTAGGATCAGTCTAAAAAAAGTAATGCAGTGTTTACAGATTCTAAGCTTTTCTCATATGAGTTTCCTAGTGATAAGCTAAACAACAAATGAGCATGACCTTTATGCATTTGAGTTGGCTGCATATTCTGAAGGATTCCTATCCTACTTATTGCATCCTGATTCCTCATGTCCCTCCAGTCTGATCTCCAGAAAACAAAGCAAAGCCAAAGCAGCAGATATTGCCTTTCTTACAAATGCCAAGTCAATAAATACCAGTAAGGTTAGTGACTTAAACTACAGATTTAAATGAGGCCTTTTACACTGGAGTTTGAAGCTGTGATGAACAGTTTGCTGGAATTATTCTTTTTTTTTCCCTTGGAAGAAATTTTTAGGAAAATGAGAAGGAAGTCTTGAAATTTCTGTATTGCAATTTGTCGCTCTAGAGAATTCATAAAAAAAAAAAAAAAAAGACTACAAACCATTGGCTCAGTTCTGATCTTTGCTACAAGACCAGCTTTCAGTCCCTTATTCCCCATGAAGTTTCGTAAATGTGTGATGAATTAATACACGTAGTCTAACAATGCATACAGTTCTATATCTAGCTTACTAAAAACTATAAAAAAATTTTAACCTGCATCATGTATAAATATGGTTCTTATATAATTTCTGTCTACCGTATGTTTCATCTTGGCAGCCTTGTTATTTAATTTTAGAGCAAGTAGTTTCATAGCTACTGACAAGAAATTATGCATACAACTCTGTTTGAATATTTTTTTGTCCGAACACACACATATATGGGAGAAAAATAAATATTATAATAATTTGCATTACCTATATGTTGTTTGTGATTGATGAAAATTTGGGTATCTGTAGTTCAGATATAGTTCATACAGTACTACCACATTAGCAGAAGTCAGCATTTTGTGTACCTCTCAGCAAAGTGACAAATTGCAAGTTGTCTTTTTCATTTGACATGCTACACCTTAGAAAACACATCCTTAACATCAGTAATGGATCACACACCAAAATGCCTCTGCTTGTATCTATATTTCACTGAAATCAAAGTTGTTTTGTCTACAACAGCCTGATAGTTATTAAACCCCTACAAAACTAGCAAATAGCCCTTAAAATAAAATATGCTGAAAATAAATTGATGAAGCTAAGACATAATCGTGATGGCTGAAGAAAACATGAGAAAAATACAAGTGAAAATTTTGCTTGCAGACTTTTTTTTCTCTGTTGCATGATTTGATTCAGAGCTGCAAGACTTTAGCAATAAATGAATAAATAAATAATTTTTCCATGATTTCATGTTTTCCTCCATGTCTTCCAGCCATTTCGGTTTTATGATATCTTCTCACAAAAAGCTGTTCTTAAACCACCTAACTTTGTAAATTCAGGAACATTTTCTTTACTGTTAAGCTTGACTCATAAAATAAACTGCCAACGAGATGTCAGTAATCTCTTCAGATATTCATTAATGTTTTCTAGAAAAGTGTTTTCTGAAGCCCTTCAGAACGCAATATTCAAAGAAATTATCTGAACTGAATTCTTCTGGTGAAGTATTCAAATTTTGACCAATCACTAGATTAAAATTGTATTATTATAGTTTAAAAATAAAGTCAAACCAACACCAAGCAATTTTATGCATAATTTGAGCATTCATCAAATCACAGCATCATAGAATATCAGATTGGAAGGGACCTCAAGGATCATCTGGTCTGACCTTTCTTGGCAAAAGCACGATCTGGACAACATGGCCCAGCACCCTCTCCAGCTGAATGTTAAAAATGTCCAATTTTGGGGAAACAACCACTTCCCTGGGGAGGTTATTCCACTGGCTAATTTTTCTCATCATGTGTCCAATTGGAATCTTCCCAGGAGTAACCTGTACCCATCATCCCTTGTTTTTCCACGTGACTCCTTGTAAAAAGGGAGTCTCCGTCTTCTTTGTGGCCACCCTTTAAATACTGGAACATGGCAATGTGGTATTCAACAACAGTAAACTATTGAAAATTAATATATACAATCACAGTCTCCATAGAATTCTCTGGAAAATAATAGCAAATTATTCAGTAATAGTAAATTGTTGAATATATTAGTGGAAGAGATTACAGATCACAAGACAGGTTTGTAGATTACAAATATGTATAAAACCACACAAAATATTATTTTTTTTTCTTCTATTATGAAAAATTTTATATGATATTTTTCCATCTAAGAATGCGAAAATATATGTCTTGTGATATGCCATAAGCTAGTGAATTGAAATCATATGTCATCTGGCTCTTAAAGAATAAAACCAGCTGCAGCAGTCTGTTTATATTCATACAAACGGTATCCAGTAAGCACCAATAAACATTGATTTGTGGGTTGTTTTTCCTTTAAGCAATAAATGACTGGACATCTATTTAAAGTTCTAGGACACAGAAAAAAATATTTTAGGCCTTTTAAAATGCTGGCAATTATTAACAGAATGAAAATATTGAAAATAAAAGATGTCTCTATTTTATTTTTCATTTATTTTTTAAAATCTATCCTAAGCCAGCTATATCTAGAAACGTGAGTTCCACCATCATGGTGTCCCAATATCTTCCTCCTGCTGTCCTACAGAGAAATCGAGGTTAGGTAGGGATCACTTGGATTTCAGCAGCGCATATGAAAACTTGGAGTGTTTTCTCAGGAAGAACGTTCACACCTAATGACTAGTTTTGCTTCCAAGTTGTACATATTCTTTTCAATAACAAGTCCAGAGCAGAGATTGCAGCACATGACTGATAAATTAGAAAGGTACTCACTGGCCAGCAGAAGCATGTAAGTGATGCTTTTTATAAAAGTGGTCTGCATACAAGTTCATCATTAAGTAACAGAAACATTAGGGAGTGACCAAAAGAAAAGCCTATACTTTGTTCAGGATGGTGGTTTATCTTTAGGGTGCTTCCTTCTGTCACAGTTCAGTACTCTATCATATTATTTACATCAATGACCTTTAAGAAAATGCCTCCACTGTATTTAACAGATTGGTTCCCCAATAAGCAACCTGAGGTCAGAGGTCTGTTTTCACATCCTACAAACGTACTCTTGAACTTCTGCTTTATTGTTTTTGTGGCCAAAAAAAACAACAGCAACCATCTATGAATAATTAACATGTTTTTGAAATCAAGTCTAATTTACAGACAGGCTGGTAACCAAAACTGAAACAAAACAGAGCAAACTGCAGTTCAAGAACATCAGTGGTGTAATCCTTTGGGGTTCTGGTCTGTTCCAGAGTGCTTTAAACTCTGTTACCTTCACTCCCATGCCAAAGATCGATCTGATCTCTGACACCAACAGCTGCTCAAAACTATTTGAGCTCATTGTTTACCAGTTTAATCAGTAGCAGCAGAGCACTGCTGGACCCTGTACAGTCCCACATCCCATGATCTTTTATTTGCCCCATGACAAGCCTCTCTAAATTATGCCTTTATCTGATTTGCATAGTTTTACCGCAGATACAGGAGTCCTCACATTTGTCACCATATCATAGACTAATGCTGTCCTGAGTATTAAAGTATTTTTCATAGCAGACTGTTAAGCATTGTCATTCTTTAACCTTCAATCTCTTTTCATGCTTACTCTTCAACTTTTTAGAGTAGTAGGTCATAAAAAAGCTGTAAGCTGAAATACCGCCTTAAGCTGCTTAATTGTGATTATTAATGGGTTGTTGCATTTTAAATTTGCTAAAAAAAAAACAACAGAAGAAAGAAAAACCTTTTCCAGATGTGGCTACTGTTAAAAGATCTAGCTAGAGAGTGGGGGGAAGAAAGTGGCTGAGGAAAAGTGACAGACAAAAACACTTCAGCTGGAACAAAAGGTGCCTCCATGATAGAGAACACAAGTGGATCACTATGGGATTTTTCCAGGTGAATAAGAGAGTTGGCTGTTGTCCTAAGAAAAAGAGGATCTTGATACAGTCTTATTAACAAGCCAAATTGCTTGTAATCTGTGGAGCTGCTACTATTCATCTTGAATAAAACACACTATAAAGCAAACGATAGTGTCCCTTGATGCTTTTATGTATCTTGAGCTTTTTCTGTTTCAAAGAACATCTTGTGAGTCACTTGCAGGCTTCATATAAAGAAAATAGACTTGGGAAGAACTAACTCAAGATCCTTATTCTAAGTTGGGTAACATGATGGAAGATGCATTTACTTGCCTTGAAGTAATGAGTTCTTTACACACCCATTCTAAGAAACAATACCTTTTCGTTTGAAAATTTCTCATTAAAAAAGACATCTAAACCTTTAAATTTCCTTTTCCACATTAAATTATCAAATATATTTCTCTAAAAATATTTCTGTGCATATCAATTGTTTTAATATACTCCTCCATTTCTATTGTGGTACTTGTATAGAGCAAGCAAATGACAGAAAAGAAAAAAGGTTGAGGTTTGGTGGTTTGTGGGTTTTAGTTTAGTTGGGTTGGGTTTTGTTTTTTGTTGTTGTTGTTGAGTGGTTTTTTTTGCTTTGATTTGGTTTGGTTTTTTTCAGGTCAATTTATAACCCACATCAAAGAGCAGTTGTTTGGTATATAGCCTCAATTTCTGTAGAGCATCACTGATTTCCACATTTTTCTGTGCATACGGAAAAATATTTCATTATTCTGAACAGTTAAAAATAATCTGGTTCCCAGAAAGAGGAAGGTTTAATTTTTAAAACCAAAAAAATGTTAACACTTTTTAATCATAATAACATATATGTTTCATGTTCTCCATCAGTAACAATTCATTTTCATCACAGTTTATATTTTCACTTTCTGTAATAAAATTTGTCATCAATTGCAGCAAAAAACCTTATGTTATACTATGCAGTGGTATTCCAAAATGAGGATGGATATAGCTCCAAAGGAGAGTCTGCATTACAATCAGGAATCAAATTTTGCCATTTTGGGATTCACAGCTGGATGGAGCTTGAAAATCTTTGCACAGCTGATTCAATTCAAGGGCATATTAACGTATGTAGACACACAAACACAGCACATTTTTTTTAAAAAAACGAGACGTTTAGTAACTAATCCTGTAGGTTTAATTACAGGCAAAAATGTAACATACATGGTAAAGCTCCCTCTGCTGGACGCTCATTATGTGACTCTGTTTGGACAATACATAATGACTCTGGTGCTGTTTTGCCTTTATTGAAAGAAATAAGCTGCAGTTTTCAGGAGCAGTCACTTCTGTCTGCCTCCCCGTTTTCTCTCTTTTTCCCTCCTTCCTCTTCTATTTCTCCCTTTTGTTCTTATCCATCCCTCTGAATACTCTCTCTGTTTTGCTGAACTTCTCTTGCTAATATGACGTCCTTTTGTCTTCCTATGTGGGGATTTTCTTGTCTCCAAATCTCTTCATGTAGTCGAAAGTGGTCAAATTATTTTACAGAACTTTGTTGCCAGTGTTCTGTCCCAGTTTGCATACAAAATGAAAAATAGATTTTCTTTTCTTCTATATAAGTTTATTAGAAAACCTGTTAAAAGTTAACTGTCCAATTATCTGTCCAATTAACATGTCAGATGTTTTCAACAAAAGAGAAAAATAAGCAATTTCTGTATAACCCTTCTTCTAGTCCTGGATTCTGCATGTATACTATTCTCCCCAGATTTCATCTGAACAAACACAAAAATGTAAATATAAGCAGCTCTCCCTATTAAACAGGACAAATCTAGGTACCAGAAGAACACCACAGAACATCTTGATACGTCTTCCATTTTATAAAACATCTATTCAGGAGAGACAAGGAAAAAAATTACGATTCTTGCAAAGAGATAGAATTTAGGAAGTAATGGATGGAGATCAGTGGCTAAGAAACTTAAAGGAACTGTCTTGTATAAATGTAGCTGTGTATAATAACAGGACTGATCATGAATTTAAATGCTTGAGGGGAACAAGGGTTACACAAAAGAGAGAGAACAGTAGAAATGCTTCAGGATGTAACTATAACAGCAGTTGCTTGTGTAAGAACTTGTACTTTAATATGCTTAACCTAAAACAAAAGTTTTAAATTGTATGATAAACATTACATTAAGAAGTTAGAATACAGAAAAAAAAAAAAATCAAACTTAGTGAAATCTCTTGGATGAATACAGAATTAGTATGGTAATCTTTGGATGTCACAATGTGTTTTCTAGTGTCTCTTCCACTTGTGTCAGGTTTAATTTGGATTAATTAAATCTTAATTTTATTATTCTTCTGACCACAATTTTACAATTTTTTTTTTAGTGGCTTTGTTGGGGTTTTTTGCCATCCTACAAGACAGCTTCTCTCTTGCAGTTCTTCTAAACTTCCTACTTTCCATAACAAAGTCTCAGACTGTCACTGCCAATCAGGTTTGTTTTCAATACAAAAAACTCCTCTCATTCTCCTGCTTTCAGGCTTGTCCATCTGAATCTTCACCAGCTTTATCTTGTGCATTTTTTTATCATCTGATTCTTTGCCTGGTTTGTTCGACTCTGATTGAAGTGTTACACTCCAGGTCAATCCACTTGTTTCTTACATGTCAGAATTACAAACTGGAAAGTTGTACTGTTGCTTTAATATTAGCAGCCTCAAGTCCGTTAAGAAGATCTCAATAGTTAATAATTAGGGTAAGCAAAAAAGTATAAGTTTCTGAAGTGTGGATGTTGATTTTAGCAACAGTTGATTAAGAAAAATAAACAGAAAAGTTGATAGAAATATTTCTTCCATTTTATTGTTAAAAATATTCATTATCCCTGTGTAAAGTGAGATGCAGTCTCTAAGTGGGAATAATAGTTCATTCATCAATGTTTCTGTGACACCTGCACAAAATTAGCCAAGTAATAATAGTTTAGTCCAGAAACTGCAAGAAAATATCCAATAGCAATATATATAAACAAAGTGTAAAAAAGAAAACAAAAACAACCAAACAACCAACCAGACAAAAAAAAAACCCCACCTCACTGATTTCAGCTTCCTGTCTTGAGGCAGGTTAAAAAGTGTTTGAGATCAGGAACTGCATTTTCTGTTGTGTGTGGACAGAGCTCCATAACACAGTGGACACAGTGAACATGGAAAGAACACAAGTGTTAATAAACAATGAAAAATTGGAGACAGAGAAAGCTTCAGGGAGTTCATGCCTGGTAGGAAGAAAGCTGTGATGATAGCCGTCACTCCAGCATTTCTGCTTTTCCTCCTGTTCACTACAGGAACTGAAAAGAACCTTGAGGCAACTTTGGTCAGTCGGGTGTTTGACCAACCTTGTCTCAGACTAGAATTATCCCAACAACTGTGCTGCTGAACCTTTATATCACTAGAGTTCAGTGGTGCTTACCATGAAACTTAGACAACTTATGTCACAACAAAATAATCATAGTGCAGGGATAGTATAAATACCTCATAATATGCTGCTTGTAAATGTATAGTACAATGGGCTATATTTGTTTGTCAGCAACTTTCTATTGCATTACTATTTGCAAAGTTTGTCTCTAGAGATAAGAACTCTCTTTACTGTTCATGTGGTCCAGATAAAGTCAATAAGCATGTAGACCTTATCTTGATGAGGGCAAGCATCTTGCTGTAGCCCCCTGCAGATCCTTCAGATGGAAGAACTTGCGTATGAGGTAACAAAGGATACAGGGGAATGGAAGGAAACAAATTTTACTCTAATCTCCCACTGCTATCTGAAGGTTTGGCAGGATGACATTTTATTTATTGTGAATTAGAATTTGTCTTTTTATGCCTGAGAATACAATTCAGCAAGTTAATATAGTCAGACTAACAGTTTTTGCCATTATAGTATTTCTGAATTTCTCTCTCTTCATATGACACTATAAGAAGTTCTGAGATAAGAATAGGGTAATAATGTACAGGAAATATTTTTTCATGGTTTTATTGCAGGAATGCAACACTATTGTTTTTATTATTGTCACTATCATGTTCCCTCTTAACAGTAGTGAGATCTCTTGATATTTATTTTCTGCACCTCCCCATTATCTTCCTTTGCCATCATCTGCATACTTGAAGCTACTTATCTTAATTACAGGCAGATCATACTTTGCAACCTTAACTGGACAACTTTACCAAGATATGTATGGATGTGCTAACCTTAAAAACAAGACAACACAGGGTTGCCTTATTTTGGTTGGGGGGGGGGGTTGGTTGTTTGTTGTTTGTTTGCTTGTTTGTTTTCCCCAGGGCCAGCCAAGTTCAACATACATTAGGAATCTTTGAATATATCAATAAAAAGACTATTTTTTCTAATTCACATGTGGAAAAAACATGTTTTGTATTATAAAGATTTGAAGCAAAACCTTTCATTGTGGAATCCATTCTGCTAGAAAAGTTACAATGCACAATTAAACATCATATTCATTAAAATTACTTATTACACGGAACATTACATATCATGGCAAAATACTGTAAAATGCTGGAATACTTGAAAGGAACTGTAATTGTATAGCTACACTACAATGACACTTGAATGTCTAGAAAGTACAAGGTACAAATCACATACCATTTTTAAACAAATCCAAGTGTCCCTGAATCATCGGCCTAACTACTTTGTTGAATAATTACCAAATCACTATATACAATAAAGAACTATTTCACAATTACATATAAGTTAAATATAATCATGCTTTTTGTGATTAGTGTTTACAATGAATGGGGATATAAGTAAAAAAAAAAAAAAAAAAAAAGGGGTGATCTATTTTTGCATAGATATTTTCCTCACTAGATGTGGATTTATGGATACTGAACACAAGTGTCAATGATTGGTCTGGGAAAATACAGAAATACAGTATCAACACAAACACACAAAATTAGGATATTTTTCTAAAATAAAATAGATGCCCAGACTAGGAAATAAGTTAGTTACTGTACAGGGAGTTTAGATTAATAAGAAGTTGTCTAGAGTAGAATCATGATTATTCAACATCCAATTCCATAGTGTATCTTCTTAAGATAACTTTGCAATAAGAAACATCTTTTAGAATTACATGCTTCATTTTATAAACAGGGAGGATGAGAAATTATCAGAGTGAGAGAAAGAGTTTGTTTGATGGTGTAGTGGGTTGATCTTGTCTGTATGCCAGGTGCCCACAAAGCCATTCTATCATTCCCCTCCTCAGGTGGACAGGGAGGGGAGAAAATAAGAAAATGCTGCATAACAATGTTTTCAAAACAAAGCAGATAATTTTTAGAGAAGTAATTGGGAGAAATTACCTCTGACTGCTTCTTCTTAGGCAGGTGTTACTTCTTCACACTACAGAGACAGAAAACAAACAAAAATTTAATGAAATCTAAATATGATAATGATTGCTTAGTAGCTATTGTTATTACTGCAGATGCTTCTGTATTCAAAGTTATTCAGACGTCATGAGAGGACAATAATTTACATTGCTACAATAGACTGAAAATTTTAAAGTGGAACATTACAGTGAGAGAATGAAAAAAAAAATAAAATAAAAGCTGAATGGCCAAATGGAAAAAGCAAGCCTGAATACAAGTACAGGAGGATGAAATCCTTTGGAATCACCCATTGCCACTGTCTATTGCTTTTGGAATCACGAAACAAAAGAACATGATTCAAAAATTCCCCAGATCAAGTGCTTTCTCCAACTACTATTTTATTTTCAAATTGGAAGTCAGAATACAATTAACCTTCATGTTGGAAAAAAACAGTGAAAGCACCTGAATAAAGTTTAATTAAACAAAACTTTCAAAAATACTAGTTTTATTTTATCTTTATAAAAAAAACTAACATGGAACACATAATGTGTGCTTTGTTTTGTTTAGGTTTTTTGTTTGTTTGTTTTTTGGTTGGTTGGTTGGTTGGTTGGTTTTTACTATACATATATGATTCAGTAATAGAGTACAATTTCTTCAGTCTGTTCTTTGCTATTTTTCCTTCTTCTCTTTATTATTCCATTTGTAATGCTGTCAATAATTTGTGATTGATGAGAAGAATCTTTTGTTTAAGTCAGTTTGCTGTAATCTTACCATTCGTGCATTTCTGTTCTATGAGTGAATAATAAATAACAGGCAAAGATGTGCAAATACTTGAAACACTGTACTGTCAGCATGCTCAAATACAAGAGGAGTGTGTTCAAAACTGTAACTGAAAATATTCAATTTACAATTTTGGTTCTGCATATACATTTCCACTTTTTCTTAGAAAAATATAAAAGAATATTTTCTTAAAAGAAATGTGAAGGTTGAGCACAAAAAACTCTACAGAGAAGATGGACTTAATCCTTTAGCTATTCTGTATACTCATCTGCTGCTGAAATCGATGTGGATATGTGAAGGACGTTCAGGATTTGAAGGAGCAGATGTAAAGCAAGCATGTTTAGTTTTGAAGGAAATATTTATGCTCAGGGTTTTTTTCTACTGTTTACCTTACTCCACCGAGACAAACAAGAGTATGTAGATGAAAGCAACACAAAGTTTATTTCACTTAAAATGCACAGAAAAGAGGATGATAAAGTGTTACTATTTAGCTCTTTATCAAGAGCACTTACTTTTCATCTGTAATAGAAATTATAATAGAACTCTAAAGAATGAAAACAGTAATGGCAACATATTTCAAAGACTCACTCTTGAATGTAAATGCATAAGGAAAATGAGTTTAGCTATGTAGTTATAGGGCACGAAACAAATCACGAAGTCCTGATTTATATTCTAAAGTGTAAATATTAATTCTGGTTTTCTGGAAAAAAAAAGAATGGTTATTTAATACAAAAGAGAACCTGAACCATCCATTTGATGTGCCTACAGACACATTTATTCTAGAATGGCAATATAGATTTAAAATGATCTGGCCCATTCTTTTTCCCTTTTGATTGGATTTTTTGGTAGACTTGTAAACAGATATGTTTTATTTGATTTTCAAGCAAATTGAATTTTTAATTTGTGCACACAATTGTATATATAGAGATAGAAATTTACAGATTCTATGTATGCATATATATACACTGATTACTCAGAGCACTTTGTGCAAATACAGGACTTCCAGTCTTTCCATGAGGTACGTTGAATGGTCTTCAGATAAGGAACAGTTAAATAAAAACGCCACAGTTACTTTTTTAAGTATCTCACTGTTGCTGTCCTTGAGATTTTAAGATATTTCTCAGGTTGCAGAATTTGTATGTAATGCTTTGTGGGAAAATCAGAATCAGAATAGGGAAAGATATTTTATATGTGTGTACTGGTTTTGGCAGCGATAAAATTATTTTTCTTCGTAGTAGCTGATATGCTGCTATGTTTCAGATTTATGATCAAAACAGTGTTGATAACACAGGGATGTTTTAGTTACTACTGAGCCATGTTTGCACAGAGTCAAGTCCTTTTCTACTTCTCGCACCACCCCACCAGCGAGTGGGCTGGGGTGCACAACAAGCTGGAGGGGAAACAGCCAGGACAACTGACCCCAACTGACCAAAGGCATATTCCATACCATATGACATCATGCTCAGCATATGAAGCTGGGGGAAGAAAGAAGAAGGAGTGACATTCGAAGCGATGGTGTTTGTCTTGTCAAGTCACAGTCAAATGCAATGAAGCCCAGCTTTCCTGGAGATGGCTTAACACCTACCCCCCCATGGGAAGTAATGAATTAATCCCTTGTTTGTTTTGTTGCATGGGCAGTTTTTGCTTTACCTATTAGCATGTCTTTATCTCGACTCAAATGTTTTCTTACTTTTACCCTTCTGGTTCTCATGCCCATCCCACTGCGTGGGGAATGAGCAAGCATCTGTGTGGGGTTGAGCTGTCATCTGGGGTTAAACCATGATAATGTGATAGGTGAAGATGGCCGTTTCCCGGCCAAATCTAGAAGAAAATTAAGCCACAAGCTTAACTTTTAAGTAAAACTTGAAAACTGCTTATTGATATCATTTTTACTTAGCTCCAATAGGAGATGCAGATATCACACAAAATGTTTTAGTCTCATATGTTTTTTAATCTCCTGTTCTTTGTTCTGAAGGAGAAGATAAGTCTATCAAACTGTTCCTTTATGCCTCATCTCTTCTGACTGTTTCCAGCTACCCCCTAATATTAATTCTCTTGATAAATATTCTAGCATATTCCTTGTCAGGGTCATCACTGCTGTTTTTCTTTGTGCTGTCACCCCTTGCACTTTTGACTCTTTATTTTAAGCATGCCTCTGCTGGTGCCACTCCGAGGAGGCATTTGTATCCACTGTCCCAAAGTTGCTGAGGTGCAAGTGGCCTTATTCATGAGTCAGATTTCACTTGGGAAGTAATAGACACCACACAGATTTTTAAAAGAGATGTTCAGTCACACAGGCACATCTACTGAGATGCGAGATGGAATTAATAATATGTGGCTGTCTACCTATATGGTGTTACCCATGTGAGAAGCTGGTCTGTTTATATTGCTGAAACACGATGATTGAACATGATGAAACCAAGAGCACTGAGACACACTCTCACCACAAACCTTTACAATTATTTAAGCCAGAGCTTACTTTCATAGCACTCTATTTAATTTGTGTGTACACCAAACACATAGCTGACTGAGGCAGAAGGAAAGAGACAAGAAAAAACAGATGGTTAACAGAAGAAAACAAAACAAACTACAAAGAAAGTAAAGGCTAAGTGTGTTTTCTACACGTATTAAGTTTGTTCCTGTTTTGATATGTGACAGGAAGGAAGAAGTTTAGGAAAGCCAGGGAACTTCTGGGCGAAACAGGCAGAGGATGGTTGGGGAAAGATACCTCTGCAGAGTTTTGCAGCATGATTGATGCCTGCAGGAACAATGGGCATCTGACCTTGTCTCATTTTTATCACTGAACACAGAGGGGAAAATCAGTGAAGCATACACCCTTGTGTAGGGGTCCTACCTTCCTCACACTGTGTGGCCCACAAAGGATGTATACCTCACAGGAGCACAACCTTCTTGTACAGGCTCACTCAGGATGACAGTTTGGCTGTCTGCAGTCAATCATACATGAGATACAGAGGGAGATGCAGTGATCATGGACGTGACCACCAGCCTTTTTGCTGCTACTCTATTAGTGTCTGTAAGCAGATTCCAAGACCAAAGCTGTGATATGAAGCTCAAAATAAGTTAATCAGTTATGTCTACATTACATGTGCTTATCTGTCACCTACGAGGACTGTGTAAAATCCACAGAGATAAAGGCACTGACATATTTCTCACACATGCACACTGTCCTTACAGACCTCAAGGAGAACTGTATTAATCAGTTCAATTTATTTCTCAGAAATCTTGGTTTCTGTCTGTTCAGTTTAAAATATGCCCTCAGAGGCTGGTCACAGTAAGGTTTATAGTCCTATAATGTTCCATGGAGAGAGATTAATTGAAGGAGTCTCATTCCACTGTATTCCCCTGGGAAGAAGCAGATCGAGGTTTTACTGCAACATCAGCACCAGTTCAGGCTACTCTGCATCTTCTGTTATAGCATACTACAGGTTAGCTAAGTATGCTTCTGTTTGTTGTTATTTCCTCCATGCAATTTGTCAGGTAAACCGAATGTTACCATTAGTACTTTCCAACTGTAACACCTAAGTTCAACTGTAGAAAATTCACTGCTTCTCAGGAAGCACATGTCAAAAATGTCCAGCATGGGAGACAACCATCTTCAGAAATCCAGGGGAATTTTCCTGTTCTAGTTTGAGAACGATGGAGGAGTGTTCTGTGAGTATTCACGTAAGAAGCTCAGGTTAGAAGTCACCACTGGTCCTTCCTCAAGGAGACATTCACGCTATTGTTAGTTAGATATACTTGATTTTGATTTTCCTCAAAAATTTAGGCTAAATGAAACACAGGATCATGCATTTAGAGATTTATAAAGAGGAAGAAGCTAATAGCACATCAGAGAAAATTAGAGAAAAGTTTTATCAGAACACCTAGATCTTGATGCCACAATAATTAAGGTAAAATTCTTATGCCAAACATGTTAATTTATTTAAGGAAAAAAAAGATGACATAAGAGTCATATATGAGTATTAAACACAAGTTAATGGGCAAGCAAAGATTTTAAGTAAGTTGCAATGCTATCTTCAGTTAATCAGAAAGGATTCAAATATGGAACATTTTTCTAATGATGCAAAGGGGGAAAGCCAAAGTGAAATTATAATAAATTTGCATACATTATTTACCTGGTAAATATAGCCTAGACTAAACTATTGCAAGAACAGCATAGGTGCACAAGAACCCAAATCACATGACAATATTTTTTGTTCAAATGTTCTACTGGTTTAAAGAAGCCAAATTCTGGTTTCAGATATAACACTGTGCCTTCAGTAGCTTACTCAAAATTAAAAAGAGCTTTATTGAAATAAATTTCACTTATTTCTTTATTATTATCCCTTAGATATGGCATATTAGTCATTGCATGTTGATAATTTATTTTAATTTAAGCAAATATGTCTTATCAGTATTTTTATACTTTTTACCTGGGGCTCTGTATGTTCTCAGTTAGAGGTTAATCTCTGTTCCCTCAAATTTATTTATCCTAACTATTTGTCTCGAATTTCCTAGGCCATACAGATGTGGTAGCTAGACTTCAATCAGATTCATTGAGAAAGAAATTATTTAGTCATCATGGTCATGATATAATGTAGATTACAAATGGTGTATGATTCGATAGTATTGTGATAGGCTGACATCAGCCAGTAGCCAAGCTTCTACACAGCCCCTTGCTAACTCCCTCCCCCTCAGAGGAATGGGGGGAGATAATAGGAAGAATAAAAGTGAGAAAACTCATGTCTTGAGATAAAGACAGTCTAGCCAGTGTCCAAGCAATGGCCACCTTGAAAGCCAAAACCCCCTCTTCTTCCTCTAGCTCAGTTTGTGTTGATGAGCATGACATCACATGGTATGAAATACCCCTTTAGCCAGTTTGGGTTAGCTGCCCCAGCTGTGTAACCTACCAACCTCTTACCCACTCCTAGATGATTTGATGAGCAGGAGGCAAAGTGGGAAAAAAAGATAAAGCCTTCACACTGTGTAAGCACTGTTCAGCAAGGACCAGAACACTGCTGTGTTACCAACACTGTTTTAGCCACAAATCCAAAACACAACATCCCACAGGCTGCTACAAAGAAACTTAACTCCATCCCAGCCAGAATCAGATCCTGTGTTTTGTATCCAATAGTTTAATTCAAAACAAAGTATTGTCTCAACAAATTCATTCAGCTTTAGTGCTCATTTGGGTTTTAGTTTTACACACTGACTCATTGCCTTTTCATGGATAAATCAAGTTTCTCTCTAAATAGGGCTCATGCAAAGTTATCAAAGCATATGTTTTGAAGACTGCTTTAAAATAAAAGTAGTCCCATACTAAAAAAGATATAATGCAAGATTTTTGTTTTATTGCCAGTTGTTAAAAGGAACCAGGTACAATAAATTAATATGAAGCTTACCTCTCATTTATCTAATGACTGTACAAGTAGAGTGTTTAACAGGTACAATGACTCCAAATAATAGCATAAAAATAGCTGTGTGGGTTTATACAGAATGTTATATCAGAGACAATACTGAAAGGAACAGAATGGCAATAGAATTCTATTCTTGCCATACATCTTGCTGTATGAAGGCCAATGAAGTGTTATTAAAATGTAGAAATAATTTTAAGACCATATTAACTTTTTAGTTGTGTAAGTATAATCTTACCAACCCACACTTCTCAACCAATGTAAGGCAAAAGACTAATAATGTTTCATAGATTAAGCTGTAATCATGGTGTGTTTGCTAGCCATTGCTACTGTCAAGATAGTTCCTACTTTTTTCCCTCAGAAAGCAAGCTATTATCATTAATAATTTTCCATTGTAACAGGCACAGCTGACACAATATCTACTCTATGGATCTTTTTTAAAAATGACCTTTTCCGTAATCAAATATTATATGGTACCTGGGGAATGCTTTTTGCTCATGTTTCACGTAAATGCAAAACCCATAGAAACATGACCAATTTGCAAACCATTTTATAGGTTCTGGGTAGTCTATGGCTTGATAGGTAATCCTTACTGAAGTAAATTTCATCTCATCTGATTTTGTGGGAAGCACTGCAGGTGTATTATATACGTATAAAGTGGATGTTATTTATAAAGAAACTCCCAGCTTTGAAAGAAATTGTATTCTGGGGAAAACAACCAAAAACAACAACAAGAAGAACCAAACCTAACAAACAGAACAAAGAAAAACAAAGGAAGCATAGATAACTGGAATACAATAATTGAATAACTGTAATCTGTAATCACTTTAGTCTAGATTCCACTTCCACTGACAAACAGTACCGTACAACTCAATTTTATTTTAAGCACAGGAAGAGGAACATGATTCTATGATTCTTTGGATAGCTATCTATTGCAGGGTGGATGGCAGCTACCACAAAAGATGTTAAGGCAGATGAGATGCTTGTTGCTGTCTTACTGAGGTACTAGTTTATCTGCTCTTCAAAGCTGTAACAAGCTAAATTGTCACCTTCACAGGTGATGTATGCTGATACTTTTGTTTCTAGACACAAGTGTTTCACTTAATAGCTCCCAAAATAGCCTTTCACCTTTCTCCAGTATCCAAAACCAGATTTTTTATCTCCTCTGATTTAGTGTTCAAACGCAAATGTATATTCTTCAAAGAGACAAACTCTTGTCATATACAAATTGCCTTTTATTTTTTTTCTGGAGGAGACAATGCCTGTTCCTAGGATCCCACAAAAAAACATCTGCAGAGGGTGTTTCCTGTAATTTATTCATAAAACAAATCTCCGTCATTCAGTGAAGAAGGAGGAAGATACAGTAGTGCTCTTTAGTGCTATTTTAGTAGCAATATAAT
The DNA here is from genome assembly GCF_036013475.1 of Columba livia. Lineage (NCBI taxonomy): Eukaryota > Metazoa > Chordata > Aves > Columbiformes > Columbidae > Columba > Columba livia. Next base: position 104,453,323 of record NC_088602.1, on the reverse strand, counting down.
ATTTCCTCTTCATTTTCTGTAGTGATTATCTTTCCAAATCAGATACTGCAGTACAGCTTTCCTCCTGTCCCATCCTTGAAACAGTCAGCGTAAGATACTTCAAAAAGAGGGAGAACATAAATGGGAAAACTTATTTACAGATGAAGCTTCTCCTTAGCTGGAGAAAATTATTGATTTATTCTCCTGATCATAAGATATAATGACTCTTAGATGTTTTCTCCATCTAATTAGTTAACAAAGTTTTACTCACCCATGTTCATGTCCTGTTTGAACTTGTAAACTGCTGGTTTTGATACCACACTGAGTTAAAAATCATGTAAAGTTGTATTTATTTTCATAACTTTAAACTTTTAGTTTTTGTTTCCATCAATACCTGCTTTTTTCAGGACTGCAGAATGAAAAAACAAGCTATTTTATAATCTGTTTCACTAATATATACTTGTATTTTGAATTGTTTAAGTCAGCTTTGCAGTCCTCTGATACCTCACTTATTTCTAACATTTATCACCAAACATTTGATCTCATCCCCTATGATATAAAGGGATTCTTGTAGTTATATACCTCGTTAGAATTCTGTGCTTGTTAAATTCCTTTTTTTCCTATACAATCTAACAAAGGTTCTTTCTTAATCACATAGGGTCATTGTTTTACCCTGGTGGCAGTATGGCCTTGATATTTTCCCCTGGTGCTTTCACCTAATTTAACATGATCAACACGTACAATTGTTTGACAACATTATGGTTCTGCTATGCTTTTGTCTCTAGTGAATTTTGACTATTGTCCCACTCATATTTGCTTACAATTAAATCCTCCAAAAGTCTTTATAGCTTTATACGACTAATGTATAATTTTGTGATGTTATTTTTGTCAAGTTTTTTTGGTTTGTGGGTTTTTGGTTGGTTGGTTGGATTGGTTTTTAAATCATTAAATGCATCTTCAGCACCAAGCCTAGCAAAATGACTGCTGACAGTCCTTAAAAGTCTTCTGCTAATGTAGGCATTGCTGCCTGAAGTTTGGGACTTAGGAAGTGCTCTGCTAAATTAAACCAGAAGTATTCTCACTGTTGCTAATTCCAAGTTTCCAAGCGAAGTGCAAACCTCTGGAGGTCTTTCAAAAACTGTTCATTAATTTATTTGCTACTGGTCTGCAGCTCTGTATGAAATATTACATATTCAATTCTGAATATGTTCCTTGGCAGTAGCTCAGTAACAATATTATTCCTTACTTTTCTATTCACATGACCAGATGCACTGTTTCTTGCAGCATCTGATATACACACATATACACAGTGCATGTGGTACACCAGTGCATAAATTATAAGATTGACCATGGCACCTTAGTCACAAGAAGTTAGAAACAAATTTCATAATATCTCTTGATTAAAATATAAAGCAAAAACTTGCTCCTGTTGGAAAACAAAACAAAACAAAACAAAACAAAACAAAACAAAACAAAACAAAACAAAACAAAAAAACAACAACAACTAGAAAGGGATTTTTTTTTAATTTTATTTTATTTTGCCCAAACATTTTACTCAAAAAATCTATCAGTGTTAGCCGAGAGAAATCATAATTGACTTGAAGTCAGAACTGAAATGAAATGTGAAAAAATACTGAGGCAAAGTCAGTTGGTTTTGTGCTGAAAGAATAAAAATAAATTAGGGAAATTTTGGAAAGGAATATGAACAATCAAAATATGTCTCTCTTACCTATGTCTCTCTTATATCTTCACATTATCCTTATTTTTGTCATTGTTATAGTGTATGAAATGTAGCAGACACACACATTTGTATGAAAAAGTTTGGGTTTTCCTTATAACTTTTTTTTATAAAGGGAATATAATTCCTAATCACAGACACTTTTTTGTTCAAGGTTTCACCCTATCTACTTCAACATGAAAACAGCTTACTTTTTTTCTGTAAACACTTAGACCTTAACAGTATTTTGTGATACCAATTACTTAAGTGGCTTATGAAGTAAGTAGACGTTTCATTTGATTCAAATAAGGCACCATTTGACTGCATTGAGTTTCTTTTTATAAAATTGAATTTTAATTGCTGGATGTTTCTATGTTTTTCAATTTTTTAAAATACTTTCTTTTTACTTACTATTAAGCAAATATATGACAATAAATATCTACTGCCTGCATTAACATTATTGTATCATTAGTGTTCCTGCTTGAAAATGGAGATTAAATCTTGTTTTCATGAATAATCACAGTCTTCCATAGATTTCTGACAGAACCTAATCTGAAATACATTAATTAAGGTTGAAAAAGCTCAGTTATTCAGATTCAAATTTCCACCACAAAAATACTGACGCACTTTAAAAATGTTAAATACACCAATTGTTTCCCTGTGCTTTAATATGAACTAAAGGTGAGCACCATCTCCAAAAATTAAGCTGTAATGGATAACCACATATTGAAAGCAGTCTGAAATTCTATTGTCAGTGCTCACTCACATCAGGTCTTTTGCTTTTACTTTGCTATATGTTTTGACAGAAATATGAATAGTTTAAGTAGCATTATAAATGAAACCTGCCCTAGACATTAAGACTTCTTTTATGACTGTTATGAACCTATATTTCTCCTTTCAACTCCTGTGTCAAAGTTCCTCCTAGATAGACAAAATCTAAGCAAAATCATTGTGTAATAGCTGCATCACTGGCATTCTCTGTTTTGCCTTGGACCTTTCATAAATATCTCAGCATTATGTTACTAAACAATACTTTGAATTTGTGTTTATTTGTTTTTTTTACATTTTTACCAAATCTAAATAAAAAATCCAAATTAAAGAAGGCTGCAAATCAGTTCGTCCTGTTCCTCCCCACCAAGGTTGTCAATAATAGATACCATCAGCAGCTAAAACTGAAAGCATTAGCACTGATACAAAACATCAGTGGAGCAAACAGAGAATCAAAAGACAATTTTGAATAGCTAGAAAAGTGAACTCCCTCTTTAATAGTAAATTTAAAGCCCAGAAAGTGTTTCAGTGTTTCAAAAGATAAACACCAAAGGACTTCACATTGCATAACGAATTTTACTGCATCCACTGGTATATATATATAAATATATATATATATATATATATATATATATATATAACCACAGTTGGATGCTTTAAGAAAAATATTACATTTTTTCACTGGTTTCATCTGCCTTTCCTCTGGTACATCATCTTATATAGTCTTAGCATGTCAGTTAATAAATTGCCTTTATTAACAGCTGTATGCACCCCTCTAAAGAATTCTGAACGTTCAAAACAAATGCTTAAACAGAAAATGATTCAATACTTGGTAAGAAATATTATTTTTCCCCAAAATACAGAACTGCTTTTAAATAGGTAAATTGGCTATTGGTTTTTATTTCAGATCAACTTTGTTAGCTGTCAGAATTGAATCAATGACCACAGAATACCTTGATATGTGTTTTATTGATATTCTACAGTCTAAAGAGAGATTAATGAATGGACCAGACAATATTCAGCAAAATAATTTCATTTTACTTTATGGAGTGTAAAAATATTATAATTTATTATACCTCTTCTAAAATCATATATATTTTATTAATTCAAATGAAAACAAATCAATATTGAGACAATATATCACTAAACTATTTATGAATAGATTCATTAATATTTTGTATAGCATAATAGACTCCTTGTAGATAGGCCAATATTCCATTGACAAAATATATCTAAAACTAAGGAGAGCTATTCACCACCTAAATCAATAGAATGCCAAGGGATGCTATGGAGTCTTCATCACTGGAGGTTTTTAAAGAACACCTTTGACAAACCTGTCAGAAGTGGTTTAGGTGGAATTTATTTTGCCTTAGGTCAGAAGATAGGATGAGATGATCCCTTGAGGTTCCTCCCAGTCTTATTTTCAGTAGCACCTTCAGCAACACTGCTTCTTACAACAGTAAGTATACTCAAGGAAGTGGAATGACCTATATCAACCATTTCCAAGATCGATTCCAAAGTCTTTATTAGTTACTAAGATTTTATTTTCTTGGAACTCCAACAAAAAAAATCGAAAGAATAGATTGTTTATATATGCATGTGTGCTTATATACTTGTTGGTATTGAATATACTATTCTCTACACATTTAGTCTTCCCTTTGTCTTCTAAGTAGCGGGAGGAGACACTACAGAAGAAAGACAACTTGCTCTGCTGTAGTTTTTTGATTCCATGATAGTAACAGTGCTTAGACAACGCTGAAGGTAAGGAGTGATGAGATGGACTCATAAATCGCAAAACAAGTGGCACATGGAGCCAACAGTCTCCCTCCTTCCCAGGATGTGCTCTACAGCCTCAGCCATCAGCTTCTCTCCATGTCTGTGGCCCTGCCACCCATGCAGGGCCTCCCACTGTTTGCAGCTCCTGGCATCTTCTAAAACCGAAGCGCCTTCTAGTCAACACCAAAAACACTGTGTTATCAGCCTTTTAGTGGGGGGGAAGAAGCAGCTCTGACTCTATTATTTTACTGTTCACATGAAAGTCCTAGCACGGTTTGCTACTCAGTGACAGATTCCTAATCAACCAGACACTTCAACTGTTCCATTTCTGTTTCACTCTGCAGTACCATGCTCTTCTCTTGATCTGCCTTACAGAAATATTTTAATAATACATTTTCAGTCCAAACATTTCAGACTCTCAGAAATCTACTTCTTTCAACTGAAATGTAGTCTTCTCCTCTGCTCATTTTTAATTCATTCTTCTATCAATTAAATTATATTTTGAAACTCCTGAGTGGTACTTAGTCGCTCACCTCCGATGAATTTTAAAGGTGGATGTCTAATTGCTCAGGGTGCAACTGAAGACTGCCCTGAAGTCTTTGTAATATGTACTCATTCCTTCACTAATCTCAAATGCCTTCTTCTTGTACAGTGAATTATCAGTGTAATTTTTTCTGAAAAGTCCTTTATAATTTTCACCAAAACTAAACTAAAGGCACAAATGCAGAGAGGTCAGCAATATCTTCACACCTCTCCAAATTTCTCTGTCACTTTAGTATCACATTCAGAGAGAAAGTATTCTTTGCTTCTGTAGATATAATGGCAAAAATAAATTTGACTAGAATCCCATAAACAGTATAAATATGCTCAGAAATGACAATAATTACTTTAATCGTTTGTTCCTATAATTATTGCAAGATCTGCCATTAGCCCTATTAGAAGCACTTTGTTTTATTTTTTAAAAAAGGAACAGCATATTAAAATTCACATGCATTTTTGAGAAATTATGTTTGGTTTTGCTTTACAAGCCCAAGACAGGTTAAATAAATAAGAAGGAACAGATTTTTAGTGCAGCACTTGAAGAGCTCCAGGAGATTATAGAATCATAGAATCATTTAGGTTGGAAAAGACCCCTAAGATCATTGAGTCCAACTGCTAACCTAAAACTGCCAAGTAGGGAGTATAGTAGTTACATATATACAGTACTAAAATTACATTCAGCCCTTTGAAGGCAACCACAAGGCTGCTGTGGCCCTCAGTGTAAATGAGTTTGACAGCCCTACCCTAAATGGTTGGAAAAGTCCACTGCCCAGCTTCTAAAGTGATGTCCTCTAGTCTTTGAAGAAACCTAGCAGTTGTTTATTGTGGCCAAAATGAAGCTGGATTAACAACAGGGTTCTCAGTGTTCTTTAAGTGATACCACCCATTCTTCTGTCAATTATCAAGTTTTGGTTCATATAACTGTACAGAAGCATAGCTCCTGCAGGAAAGCACTAGGCAATACAATGGCATAAAGTAAAGAAAGGAAGCCTTGCAGGAAACAATAAAAAAAGTTCCATGAGTTCAAGATTTAGAAAGATATCTTGTGAAGAAAGAAACACAGTTATTGCTACTCAAAGCAGTTATGTGTATACAAACAAACAAACACAAAAGGTCCAACAACAACAAAACAAAAACAAACAAAAAAAAGATGCAATGTTAGAAAAGTGCTTCTTATGCAATTATTTGTTACACTAAATCAATGTAAGAAGCTAATAGAACTCTGAGTATCAGTATTTATTCAAGAGTTCTGGTTATAGAACTTATATTAGCTATCAAATATAGGCTCTCCCTCTACTGCTTTTTGCTTGTTCAACAGAACAAAGGGGGTTTTATGAAGATAAGACAGTGGTGACAAAAAAATGAAATATCAAAGAGCTGCAGTAATTCAGAAGGATAACAATCAAGACATCCCAAAATACATAGTGCTTTAATTTTCCTGACTCTAACTTTACAATAAAATATTCAGCAAATTTTAAATTATCAGGTATAAACTTGTTAAACTGAAATTGCAAAAATTGTGGATTTCCTGTAATATAAAGGGAGTTTTTGAAAGCCTGTGATTCTGTTATTGCTACAGTCAAAACAATGGAAAACAATTCCAAAATCCAGTTAATACGTATAAAAACAAACAAACAAACAAACAAACAACCCCCAAAAACAAACAAAAAAAAAAACCCAAACCACCAACCACACACAAAAAGACCAAAACCCATACCTCAAGATTTGTTATTTGGTTGTGAGCAATTTTATGAGATGTTTATTAATTCCATTCTTCTTTAAATTTTAATCTCATCTCACAAAATAATGATGAATCTTTTATTAAGAATTCATTTTTATTTGGATTAAAAAATTATGTGGCTTGCCACATGAAAAAAATGTGATGCTTATGGTCAGAACTTTCTTAACAACATCACTTCCATTGCTAATTTCTCCAATGTCTACACATCTGTTTTGAAACATGTCTGTTCCCAGGACCACAGCATCCTGATTTTGTTTTACAGTACTAGTAATAAAAATGGTAAGACTGACTTTTTTTGAAATTAAGTGGAAGAAAAAAATTCATTAATACAGTTTCCTTCTTTCAGTGAACATTTTTATTTGAAACGCCTCTTTTCCCATTGATGTAACAGTGAAAAGTTAGTTCAGAATAACTAAAAATGTAAAAACAATCAAACCCTAATCTCTATAGTAGGTAAATTGAATGATTAATCTTAGGTATTGAAGTGTCTCTTGGAATTGTTTTACTAATATTAAAATATGATTAACTGAAATTTAAAATTTTGTAATGGTTTATTTAATTCCTCTGCTTCCAATAGCAGATGCTGTGATTTAAGCTCTGGTAGGCAGCTCAGCCCCACGGAAGCCACTCTCTCATTCCCTTACATTGAGGCTGGATAGAGAATCAGAAAAGCAAAAGTGAGAAAACTTGTGGGTTGAGATAAAGACAGTTTAAAAAGTAAAGCAGAAGCTGCACAAGGGATTCATTCACTACTTCTCACCAGCAGGCAGGTGTTCAGCCATCCCCAGGAAAGCTGGGGTCCATCACACCTCATGGTTGCTTGGGAAGACAAATGACATCATTCCAAAAGTTCCCCCTTCTTCCTTTCCCCAGCTTTTATTAAAGAGCATGACATCACATGGTACAGAATATCCCTTTGGTCAGTTGGAGTCAGCTGTCTCACCTCTTGGGCACCCCCAGCCAGCTCACTGGCTGGGCAGTGTTAGAAGCAGAAAAGGCCTTGATGCAGTGCTCAGCAATAACCAAAATATCCCAGTGTTATCATCACAAATCCAAAATATAAGCCCGTAGCAGCTACTGTTGGAGAAAACTATTTCTCAGCCAAAACATGTATGGTAGTAGATACAAATAAAATTTTTATCAGTTTGATATCTACTAAGGCATCCCCAGAATATCAATTTTAATTTATTTCTAACTGAAATTAATTTATTTCCCTATAGAATTCATCTTTTACAAATATTACTGTGTGTTTTTTTCACTACCCAATTTTTACTATAGTGTTGGGCAGCATAGAGTGATCTTCTATTTAGACTATATAATAAAACCCTGGACTGTTATGCAGGGTGGTTGTGTCCTATAAACATTCCTGCTTACCATTATATTGGCCCAAAATAATTCTGTGCGGAAGTGCACATTTTACCTCGCTTTGAAATCTGAGTTTGTCGCAACACTCAGTAGGTGAATTTCCACTGACATTCAAAAAGTGTATGCTCTGAAGAGTGGAAAACATACAATTTCTTAAAGTTTTTCTCATCTTGAATAACTAACATATTAAATATAGGTTCAAAGTTATTATTAGGGCTCCCCTTGACTTCCCTATCCCTCTGAACTCTTTGTTTTCTACTGCACATGCTACTCTTTGATACTTTTTTTTTTTTTAATTTGAATGGGAGCAAAAGGCACTCATCTTCCACTAAAGCTAGAAGGCAGTGAAGCTCTGCCAACTTGTAAAACTTTCTATTCCTGCTTACAACTCATCTGATTAAGAAACAGAATCTACAAAGAAATAACTATTGCCATTATCATCTATAATGCCTTGCATGGTACATATTTTAAATGACAGCTATAGATATTCCTGCTTCTCCTCCTATTTAGTGATCTAGATATGACTGAAATGTATCAGTTCTCCATTAGTACAATATACAGTAGTTATTATGAACAAAAATTATGTTTAACACATTATTTTATATAGTGTACACTTTTCTTAGGGGTTGGTGGCAGATTTATATTTTTTTTTTATTCCATATAATTCTAATTCGATGTTAACAAAACTAATCTGACCTAACATTGGAAAAGATCAGAAAAAAAAAGAGAAACATACTTCTACTTGATTTGCTTCTCCTTTCTTCTGCTGGATCCCACCTCCTAATTCTTCATTACAGAATATTTTCTTTAAAAAAGAGCAGTAGAACAGAGGAAAAGTATACTATGAGCTGGAATTTTTAACATGCATACTTTAAAGAAAGGCAAAGTTGCTGCTGACAACTGCATCATGCTTTGTATGTTGGTGAAACCTGATGTACTAGGAGTGTGAAATTATTTTCCATTTTAAATAGCAATGTGCCAAACCAACACAGATTTTCTGTTCAGGAGACTGTACTTGAATTTTGTTTTCAGAGAAGTACAGTGTTGTTTTCATCTTATACAAAGGAGAAGAAACATCTGTCACATAAAACATTTGTTTTAAAGAATATTCTGTATTTTTTTAATGTATTACCTAAGCAACTTGAACTCCAAGGTTTAAGAAAATATATACAAGTAAAGTTATCAGGTAATAGTAAAAATATTAATTTCTGAAAGATGAGTCTATGAATATATCTCTTTCCATCACTTCAGATGGTTATGGGAAGTAAGAATTTCTTCTGTTGCTTTTTAATACATATTTGTGTATATTATTTCTTTTTACATATCACTACTTTAAACATATTGCTACTGTTCTTCAACTGTTATATTTGAAATTTCGTTCCCCACCCTCAGTACTAGATGACTGGACTACTAGTTCTTGATCTGATTATTAATCTGTTTCTAAATACTGAGCTGACTCTAGACAAGCTAGTGACCTAGGAGGAACTTACACCTTGACAGTTATGTTAAAATTCACTTATTAATGCATTTTTGTAAGGAGACACCTTATTGGTCAATGCTGCTCAAATGGCCTGTTATCTCTGGTCCCTAAACTCCCTTTGGTAAATGGCATTGAGTAAATAAGGGGACCATTAATGTAAAGACACCATTAGGAATGGTGCTGCTCATAAAATGCTGAGGAAACTTGTTAGTTGGAAACGTATTGGGGCACCTTAGAAAGGAAACAAATAACTTGAACTGAACATTCTGATCAATTTACTGCCTGAAAAGCTTGACATCTGGGAAAGGTTCCTATTTCTGAGAAAGGCTGCTAACAAAAATCTTCACAGACAATCTCTCTGTTGGAATGATTCCGCGATCCTTGACTTTTGTCTGTTTAGGCTGACCCAAAAACTTTTCACTGGTTATGATTTTCCTAAAATTAAACATGAAACATAAGCTAGGATGTAATTTTATCTGTCAAGCAACTTTGATGTCAATGACTGTCAGACACTGCTGATCATTCGAGTGCTCTAGTATGAGAAGTAGCTGCTTCATGAAGGTTTTGTATTCTCTTGGTCTCTGAAGAGGCTGGGAAATAATCAGAACAGATTATGTTCCACAGGGCAGAGTAGGTTCTTTGAAGATACTTATCACCCTTTTCTTTAAATGTGCTTAGGGTGGATAGCTAGCAGGAAGAATGTTAAACATGAGTTTGTTCTACAGTGATATTCTACTGTTTTATGTATTAGTTTCCTCTGACTTCAATGGCTCTGGACAACATAACTGAAAATATGGCTATGAAAACAAAGCTACTACAATGGCAGTTGTTGACCATTAGTCACCTAACTCTGCAGTGAAAAGATGATGTTGACTTCCATTGTATGTTACATGAGTTCAAAATGTTTCTTTTCATGTTTGCAGTTTGTTCTCTTTGATGTACTTTGCTCTCTATTACTTTTTTTGCCCTTAAGTAAATCTGAGCTGCATTTTCACAGGAATAATTGTAGAGATGGACAAAAGAGACACATTAATGAGGCAGATGTTACAATATGTGACACAGTGAGTATATGAACAGTGGAATGTTTCAAATTGCATTTGTTCTTTCATGTTTGCCATATGGACATTATGCACAGAAACCTTGACCTCTAAACAGATTGTAACTTTTCAAGTCTGATATAATTATAGATGAAATTATTAGAGTTGGAGAGAGAAAAGAAATTGTGATTTAAATTTTATGAACAGTCAGTGGCTTTCCAGGAGAATTACACTCTGAAATTTGCCTTCATTTTCTTAGTATGATTTTGCTGACACTTGGGTTCCTATCTGTTTGGGAAGACCTATGGTCAAGTGTAGGCACATTAATTTTCCTGCAGTATTTATTGGACAACAAATTTACTGGTGCAAAGATTTTGATGTCCCGATGGTGGGTTTATTAGCCTATAGCAAGTTATTACATTTAGTGGCTAGACTTGTTTTTTGGACTTTTTCTGCAGAAGACAATGCAGTATATAATTTATAGAGACAAATCCACTTTGGTACTAGCATACCACAACTTTGATGTCTTTGTCTGGATTATTAAAATTTCAAAAAGCTCATAGTGTTACAGTCCACTCTATAAGGACTGCTAGTGCTTTGATTCCTTGATGTTGCCTGAAATAAATGGAATCTCTTTTCAATGCAATTGCCATATAGGCAGGTTCCGTTCAGTACTCTGGCACAATTTGTTCTCCAGTTTATTCCACCTCTTGTGCTAACAACAGGAAATAGAAGTAGACTGGATTATGTGGTTTTGTAGAAATCCCATTTAGCAGGAGCACTTTATTTTTTTTTCTCCCAGGGCAAAGGTTTTGGTCAAAAGTTTTATTGCATACAAACATATCCTTCTACAGTTCAAAATATGAGAAACAGTAGAACAACAAACAAAAAAGAATAGTTGAGCAACTCACCAAAAAAAAAAAAAAAAATCAGACATACTTCACAAAATTTAATTAATCTGTCAACATTCAGCTTTTACAGATTTACCTATATTTATTACTATTTTCTAAAAGCTTATTTTTTGTCAAATGTTTCATAATAGGTTTAGAGAACAAGTGCTATCATTACTTTTTATGTAAATTGTTTGGAGGGAAATGACTGAAGAAAAACTAAGCGAATATAAAATTATCTGCCTGCTTTGAGATTTATTTTTTAACTAATTAAATAATGATGTCATAAATTGGCAGGTGAATGAGCCATAAAAATATTGTGGATCTTCACTGTTCCCAGCACTTATATTTTCAAGGTGAAACCTTTACATTTGCTTTACTTCTTGCCATACATTTGAATCCCATGCAGCCATATTAGCAGTGACCTCAGGGGACTCTAGTCATGCTGCAGACCCAAAGATTCTTGCTGATACCGTGTAATGGTTTGGTATTGTCTGTCAACTCAGCCAAGTGATATCCTCCTCCCAAATGGGTAACATCCACACAGGGTGACACCCTTACCTGGTTTACTGAAATCTGGGAGTTAAATTCTAATTAGAGCTGAAAAATCTTGACACAATCAGCAACACTGGGAACTGAAATGCAGTTTCTTGAGCATAACAAACCCTTCAGTTCTTTCCTATTAAGGTCATTAAGAGCCCTGAGGATAACAAAAGAATGTGAGGGAAAGATAGTATGATTAAAAATATGAAATTCTCCACCATTTTTATCTGTGGCATGAACCAGGTTTTAACAAAAATAAAATTCAGGACCTGATAAAGTAAAAGTAGAAGAAAGTATGCTTTCACACAACTAAGGTGTATACTAGAGAGAAAGTTTCAAATGCAATCTTTTATTCAAATAAGATTCACTAAATACTTTTAGAGGAATCGTGAAAAGGAATCAATACATACTTGTAGTTTTGATGAAGTGAATGTAATTTTTCTTTAGAATTATTTATAAAAATGGACAAATGGGTCTCAGACAGACATGTATTTATAGTGGGTGAAAACCATCAGTTGCCTTTTCCAGGACCTTGTCTTTTCACTATATATAGGAAAAGTGAAATAGTTTAGTCCTCTGTAGCTGTTAAATGAAAACTACTGGGTCAAGATGTTCCTTGTCAGCCAGCTCTAGCTGACTGTGTTTGAGCAAGAGGTTGGACTAGATGATCTCAAAAGATGCCTTCCAACTGCAACAACTCTATGAATAAATAAAAGAAAGTTGTGAAAGTGGATCAGGGAGTCAATGCTTCTGGATTTTATCTAAAAAGAACATGTATTTGACGATTATGGGGTACTCATACAGTTACTCATAAAGGAAAAGCAACATATTCAGTTGAATGCAGGGTAAGCGTGTGGTATTCTGTCCCTTCTGATAGGAGTAGAGGCTGTTGACAAGAGTTAAAGATATTTTGCAGAACCCTATGTGGATCAATATGAAAGCTCAAGCAGAGGTCATGACATTCTATGGACGCAATGCTATCGGTATACGAATGGACAGATTAGTTTCTACCAGTGTTTTAGTACAGGAGTTGAGAGTTTTCAAGATACCAGCAGTTAGCTGAAAAATATCTGAGTCAAATTTATTGCCAGTAAAGAGCAAGATGATACACTAGGGAAGCAATGGCTAGAAGAGATCACCAAGCTAGTGACCTAAGAGGAACTTACACCTTGACAGTTATGTTAAGATTCAGGTAATTGAACTCGGCTCTGCTTCTGAATGCATAAATAGAAGCTTGAGATAAATCCTTTTGATAAGTGCTACAGGGTATTTTTGCTGGAGTAGAACTTAGCAAAATTCATATGCATTGCTTTAGAAAAATAATGCAATGTAAAAAGGAAATATAATGAGGAAACTTAAAGATAAGTGTGTTTCATTTGTATACAGGAGTCATGACCATATGTCAGATATTACACATACTTCCACATATGTAGCTCAATAGAATTCAAGCAGCAAACACAGGCCAGAAGAATCCCTTGAATATTAAGGCCAATTCTCTGTAATCACAAGCAGCTCTAGAATATACATCCAGTTTGGAAGCATTCATGGTATTTTATTAAATGTGAGGTTTTTTTCAAATATATCTCCTAGTGTTCTGTATTATTCGTAGACAGGAACAATTAGTTTTGTATTTGGATTGATGCAGTGAGAAGTAGTTTTTGACATTCTCAGTGGACTTTTACCTCTGGAATAGTTCACTGAACAAAAATAGAAGCTGTTCTCTGAATACAATTCAAAACATTCTTTTATTCAGCAGGCAAAAATACAACCATTTAACAGACGGATAGAGTAACCAAAAAAGGATTTGCTGGATGGAGAAAGCAGAATGTCCTGGTCTGCACGCCAATTAGTCTATCTCTGATTATTCTGTGTCTCAAGAGGAAGGCTGTTGATTCAGGAATCCAGTTCCCACTTGAGATTATTTAACTTCAGTCCATTTTCTGGGGTTTGGCCATTCCATCACACTCCTTTAAGACTGATATTATAGCACAGCATACTGTTGTGGGAGGTTTACTATTTCTATCTGTACACAACTATTTTATTCCAATTTTAAATATGTTTCATGGCAGTTAAAAAAAAGTGTAATGCATAGAAAGTGAATATTTTGACTCTCTGACCAGAAGAAAGGAAAAGAACCCTTATGTTGTTACGTTTTTGATTCTGTGGAAACAGAAGAAACAGCTTAAGAATCAGGGTGAGAACAGGAGGGAGTTTACCATAATAGAATAAAGGCATCACAAAAACTCTTATCCCATGATTGTAGGGTTAATGCATGCCAACATCTATAGATCTGTGTCAGGTGAATGTGAGATGGCATCTCTTCCCATCAGAGAGTGCAGGAGAGAGGAAATTCTGTGTAAATCAATATTTAGAAGTACACAATACTAAACTGAAGCAAAACAAGTGCTCATGCACACTTAAGAATACATACACACATGCTGCTAAAAGTGTTTCTCATTAATTTACTTGTCTTGATCCCTCTGTTGTGCTTCACTCTCCAACTTGGCAAGTTAACACTGGCTCTTGCCAAGTGTTTCTTTTCTTTCTTCATTTTAATCCTTTATCTAGTAGGTCTGGGGTTGCCTAGGGTTTAAGTTTGTATCTTTGATATATGTATGCATTTTGGTTTGACAAATCTTTGCAGAACCTCTATATCGACAACTCTGATTTTCACATTGAGACCCTTTCTTCAGGAGTAAATGAAAGATTTTTGTTTTTTCTTTTAACCTGGAAATAAGCATTTAACTTCCAAGTATGCATGGAGACCTATGTATGTATTTTAAAACAAACAGGCAAACAAAACCCAAACGTACTCTTCTGTGCTATTGATATGCCATAAGTGCCTGAGCATGTTGGAAGAGTTATCAGCACAGGGCTGGATAACACTACCACTCCCGTGGATATGATTGAAAGCCAGAGAAGTGAACTAAGCTCTGAGTCCATCCCTTAATACATAACACATATGTGTAAAAGTGTCAAACTATGCTACTACGGAGGAAACCTGCAGGCCTCTTCATCCCTAAAGAAGAGGAAACACATTGGATTTTGACTGAATTACAGGCTGACTTCCTGTATTTTTAGTGAGAAATTTTATTTTACCCTCATGGTGAAAGTTTCAGCTCATTATTAAGCACTGGAAGTATCTAAAACAGACACAAATAAAACTACTTCTTACCACTAAGGGCTGTCGTTTCTGTACTATGAAATGCATAAATTTATTAAATATCCTTTAATTAGGGAATATTTGGGACTTCTTCAGTACATTAAATATTTTGTCAATCCACCAAATTTAATTTTTCATCAGAATAAGTTATTGACTTATTTCCAACATACAAGCTGCTAAGAAATCTAGGCATTTAGAGGATAAAAGGAGAGATTAGCTATTAATGCAACATGTCACCAATATTTTACACTTTACTTAGCGTGACCGTTATCTACTGTAATCTACAAAATTTATTCTTCATGCTCACACTGTATTGCTAGAATGGCATATGGTCATGCTTGTTTTTCTTCAAATAATTTTTACATAAACAGCTGGTGAGCTGTTTTCATTGTAACATGGCACATATTTTCCAAGACAGTTAGGAAGGATTTATGTAACACTAGTATCGGTAATGTTTTTCATGTGAGGATTGTAAAGAAACTCACATGTGTTATTCAAAAACTCCAAGATCATTCTGTGTTTTCGTTGCTTTGGGGGAAGCTTTTTTTTTTTTTAATTGACTGCTGAGCAAAAAGATTACATTTTCCTACTTTCCACTGATATAATCTTAGAAATAAGAGTTGGCAAAGATGGATGCTTAATCACACAAAAGACAGTCAAATTATAAAGTCTTGTGAAAGCTCTTTAATATTCATTTGATTAAAATTGGAGTTCAGCTAGCCTAGAATGTGACCCCTGTCACCTTACATAAAGGTAGATCTGAGCTGATTGGCAGCAAGGGGATTATTTCACTTACACGGTAACCAAATTATTTAATATACTGTTTTATTCTATGAAATTCTGAGGAAACAGTACAATATAAACAGTAACAACAGCTGAATTAAAGTTGGATTTAAAATATTTTCCTTAGCTATCAAAGATGATTTTCAAGGCCATGCACCAAAGCCTGTTTCAGCCAGTGATATGAGTTTGCAACAAGCTATATATGAAAATTATTTTTCCCAGCAAATTTACCTGAAAACGTTTGCAGCATTCTTGCCTTTCACTTGTTAGTAAAGACAAAATATATTAAAATTGTTTATAAAAACAAAAGGAAACTCAAAACATTATAAAGATGACTGTAGGATGAGGAAGTACTTCGCAAAGTTACTTTTAAAGTAAGAATTTTTGATGTTTTCACAAGAAGAGTGGTAAATCATAGAATGTCCTGAGTTGGAAAGGACCCACAAGGATCACAGAGTCCAACTCCTGTCCCTGCATAGGACAACCCCATAATTCGCATCATGTGTATGAAGGCATTTTCCAATCACTTCTTCAACACTGTCAAACTTGGGGCCATGTCTGCCTCCCTGGGGAGCCTGTTCCAGTGCTGCACCACCCTCTGGGGGAAGAACCTTTCCAGATGTCCAACCTAAACCTCCCCTGGCACATTTTCCTTCTATTCCCTCGAGTCCTATCACTGGTCACCAAGGAGAAGATCTCAGCGCCTGCCCCTCCTCCTCCTCTTGTGAGGAAGCTGTAGCCGCCATGACGTCTCCCCTCAGTCTCCTCCAGGCTGAACAAACCAAGTAACTTTAGCTGCTCCTCATACAGCTTCCGCTCTAAATCCTATCAATAACTTCGTGGCCCTCCTCTTGAGACTTTCCAGCAATTTTATATCCTTTTTATCCTGTGTTGCCCAGAACTGCACACAGAGCTCCAGGTGAGGCCACACCAGTGCAGAGCAGAGCGGGACAATCACCTCCCTCGCCCGGCTGGCAATGCTGTGCTTGGTGCACCCCGGACATGGGTGCCCTTCTAGGCTGCCAGGGCACTGTTGGCTCATGTTCAACTTGCTGTCAACCAGAACCCCCAGATCTCTCTCTGCAGAGCTGCTTTCCAGCACCTCATCCCACAGTTTGTACATACAACCACGGTTGCCATGTCCCAGTGGCAAAATCCAGCACTTCTCCTTGTTGAACTTCATGAGGCTGGTGATAGCCCAGTTCTCCAATCTGTTCAATAAATTGAAAATGGTTTATTAAAATTCAGTTTAATATTATTCAGTTTAATAAACTGAAACATTTTATTAAAATGTGTCAGGAATTCTGAACTGGTCACGTAAAACTTCAAGTGAATGAACTGATGTTAGAAAGGTAGTTTCCCTCCCTTATGTCAGACTGTCACAGAGACTCACATGACGCCAGAAAGAATACAGGTGTAGGACAATACAGGTGGAATACATGTGTAGGACAACATTGAAATGGTCTTTCGATAGCAAATTAGTGTCTGTTAGGAAGATCCTTTAATAAATTTTACAGTTTGAGGATTTTTGATTTTTATTTTTGAATTAGGTTTTGCTGCCTGCAGATTAAAGCACTAATCTGACGGGTTAATTTACATGTTCTCGAATTCTACAGGGAATACCAAACACTGCTGAAAATAAATGCAAAGCTTACTGATAGCAGGCAGTTTTTTAAAAAGGTTTGGACTTCTTGTGATATATTTAGGAATCTCTGGCAGGCTCATCCTTGCATTTTTTGGGCTATGGACTAGCTGCTGCTACTACTTGAAGCAATTTCTTATTATAAAGCCATTTCAAGTATTAATCGTTAATTCTACCTAAATTTAGTAATTTTTTATGTGTCATCAGTGGCTGACTAAGAAAGTTTGAGACCTCCTTAGGCTAATGTGGACAGAAGTTATTCAATACCTAGCTAAAATGAATGAAAGGCTGAAAATTCACCAGCTACAGAGAAGTAAATGTCCCACTGCCTTTTTTATTCACTCTGCTCTGAATTCAGCAAGCACACTGGTAAGCCCTGCTGCACAGAGATCCGTGTCACTTTTTGCTTATCAAATGAACTATGTGATTTCTCTAGTCTGAAGCCTGAAGCATTCTACTGTCTCTGCTGCCAGAATCCAAGCAGCTGGTGGACAAAAATAAGGCCATCTCCTAGACTGCTGTTCATTCAAACCATCTACCAAGTAAAAGGACAAATTTGGGCTACAAATGGCCTGTCTCTCCAGGCACATGGATTCCCAAGAAAGTACAGGATCACCAAAGGGAGGAATGAACACTGGAGATGACAGGGAACCTTACCAGCAGGATGGGACACAGGCCCAAACAGACCCTCTGCTCAACCAGTAAGTCTTCTCAAGTTCAGAGCGTATGGCGGTTGAGGATGCCAACTGCTTACTCAACACGTCCCAATTCTCTCTGTAGTTGCAGAACATTGTCATATCCACTGAGTGGAATCATTTTGTCCCATAAAACCAAATGTATTTGGTAATCTGTTGGCCTATTTTCTTATTTTCTTTCTAAATAACTTGTTATATATTTGTTATATGTTCTAATAGAAACTGTGAAGTAATACTGCCTTAAAGTGGTAATAATGTTTATGTGATAGACTGCTTTGCTTTGTTAAAATTGCCTTTTATGACTCTGTAACTGTTTTAGCCCGGTACTCATATTTTCTAATTTAACTTGTGTGTGTAGAATTTAGGCATTACTTTTTCTGTTATACCATACCAACCATGGAAGACTTAACACCCTAGGGATCAAAACTCTGGAAAACAGTTTATTACAGCTATGATAATAAATGAATAAATATTTTTTTTTTTTCATAAGTAGTTGAAAACTATGGCAATAAATGCTTGTTGAGGGAATTAGTGAACACAGGTCGGCTAAAAAAATCTCCAACTACTGACTTTTAAACCAGATGTGATTTGCATGCCTATAAAGCAATTTGTTTGGGAAAAGAATAAATATTCAATCTTTTAACAGCTTCTGTATATATATAAGGTATTATATTTTAACAGTTAAGAGGTACTTTGTTTTTTTAAACCTTTTAGTGAAAACTGAGTTGTCACTCTAAACAATAGGAAAAAAAAAAGAAAATATTAGGGGAAACTTCAGAAACTGTTTAGTCTAAGAAATATGTATTTTAAATGATCATTTAAATGTATCTACTCTTACACGCCTGTAAACATGCACCTTTTAAACAAGATGCATTCACTTGAATAAATATTTTGACATATCAGTCAGACATTGATTAAATTTTTCTCTCTAAATCATCATCTAAATACTCTGCTGAAACAGGGCAAAATAATTATGGCTTCCACAGAGTAAATTCTCATTTATTTCCAATGCTAAAGGAAAAAAAAAAAAAAACTACAGTTCTTGGCCTGCAAAATCTGAAGTCAAGGTAAAGACCAAAGCACTGACCACTGATCTCATTTTCTCTCCTTGCACTAGTAGACATTGGAATTTCTACTACTTAATATTGTTTGAAAAGAGATCTGATTTTGATTAGGAACAATACATGTTTGTGAACAATAAGATAAAATACATTTTCAGAGAGAAATAAAAGTGTCTCCTCAATATAGCATTGAGACATTTATTTACATTTTTTGTTGTGTCATATCAGGACAGTAGATGTGCACATAAACACAAACACACACACACAGGTACATACAAGTTCCTCTTTCTTTATCTGACCAATATTAATCACATAATCCAAAATTATTTCACTATTTTGCCTCTAAGAAACTTTCATGACCAGAATTTATCATTTCCTTAATATTCATGGAACATGCATTTAGTCCAAGGTTAGAATATGTTTGTGAAAGAATATCTGAAAAATGGTTCAGTTCCCACATCCCTAAGACATCTGAGAAAATGTAAGACATCTGAATCCATCTAGGATGGCTTTTTAGATCTGACCTTGATATGAGTGTTCCCCTGTCCTATAGTTTTAAAAATACATAAATTAAAAAAGAGTATGTAAATTTCTACAGTAAACTGATGTTGAAAAAATGTTTCAAGATCTTATTTAAAAAAAAGCTAAAATATTTTTATATTCTGAAAATGAATATCAGATTTAATCATTTAAATTAGATTTAAAATCTTTCTGATGTTTAAAAAAGAATACAGAGTTAATTAATTTTGCCTCAGAAATATTTCAATCTGTGCTTGTTTGGCTTACACCATATGTTTTGGTAGCTGAAAGATACTAAAGATTTAATCAATGTTATAACAGAAAATGAAGTTCTATGAGCTTCTTAGGCAGTAGGAAGGTGGGTTTCTAAAATCTATTCAAAGTGAAGTTTAAAATTGGCTCACATTAACACGGTCACATCACACTATTTTAGCATATTGAATACAAATTTATATGTATGATATAGTGAAAATCAAGTCTAAGCTTTGCAGAAGTGGAGACATGACAAGGTAATTGAAGTAAGAGCACAGAAAGACACTTGGATCAACTGTGCAAAATGTGAGACTGCCTTCTATGTAACTCTTAACCAAAATAGTTTTTACACATTGTGCTCTAATGTACTACAACAGAGTGTCATTTACTGTTGTATACACCTACAGACAAATGCTTCCTTGCTAGGTTTTAACATAGATGGACGACTGCTGGGATAATTAAAAGCCCTGAAATAACCCAGAATTTCAAGTAAGTGTAATTTATTTGAATACTTGATCTGCATGTCTCCACTGTCTTTCCTTATTTTTTTTTTTTTCCATCAAAATGAAGATAAAAATGGTTGTACAGGGTCAGATCAAATGTTTATCTACTAAAGTGTCTGCTAAATCACAGTGTTTAGTTGCATGGGCCAAGGTGGAGTGTGACAGACCACACTAAGCAGGCACCAGCTGGCACCTTCACCATACGTACCTGGTCAGGACCTGTGGCTGGCACCTTAGCTTCCAATGTTCTTCATATGTGCTTCTTCATGAGCTGAAGGCAATGGCTTTGAAGACATCTAAGCACGCATTGCCGTGTGGATCAGGACTCACCTTCTGAAGCAAGTCTCCCAACCATCCCCACTCACTGTGTGTAAAGCAGTATCTGAGACCACAAAATTTCACATGAACCTACACAGTAAGCGCCCTCTGGAACCCCACCTGTTATGCTGCAAGTGCTGGTGAGATAATGCCAGGCTAGAGCTTGTACATAGCACAAAGCCACTACAGCATTTGTGGTGTGGGTGCCAGGTCTCCAGCCACTGCTATTCTGTTCTGCAGAGCTCTCACAAATGATACCACAGCTCTGTGTGCACTGACTGGCTCTGTAGCTCGTCCTCCATTTCCAAGCCTATCCAAGGCCAACTCCAAGATGTCAACACTGCGGGGCCAGGGCCTGGCACAAGGGAAAGCTTCAGCATGGTGAGGAAGAGTGTGAGGAAGCCGTCATCACCACCTCACACACCTGAGCTCTAATTTGGACTTGGAGCCACCGTGTCCTCACAGCCACACACAGAAGTCCTGGGTGGCGGCACCTTGGTCACTGTCCCTGCTGCAACCTGAAAATAGGTTTTCATAACTTGACAAAAACTAACACAGACATTTTGCTTTTCCCTCCTTACAGAGTCTTTCAGGAACTTGCTTTTGTTCGAATCCATGCAAAGTTCTCCCATGCAATGTATTTTGTAACAATAACTTCAGAAGTTTAACTCTTCAGTGTGTGAAAATGTGTTCACTCGTGTCATCCACATTTTTTTAGTTTAATGCAAAAGGTCTTTCTTAACTGTGTTACACTCTATACTGATTCAACTAGATTTTTATCAGAAATCAGAATCTTCAGATCATCAGAGAGTTTCTCTCTCTTTTGTCCCATATTTGAACACCAAAAGAAGAAGAAAACCAGCAAAACTCATCTTAAAATTCTTGGCTGTTCTTTTTTACAAACATTTGGTAGCTGACTCTTGAAAGGGCACTTAGTAACATGGAGTATTTACATTTTCAAAATTAATATCTCTATTACTTGCAGCAGTAGGCTTCTTGTGATAAACTGAAGATCCTTAAAATATGTGTGAAATCAGTAAGTAACAACTATGGAGACGCTTGTGAAAACCAAGAAAAGAGCAGCATTTTTTTTTGTCTTAGTGAGTAGTGTTCCTTCTCAGTCACCTTGTGAGCATGATGTGTGTAAGGGGTCTTGATGTATTAGCTTAGGGTACCATTATGTGGTGACTTGAGGCAGGACTAGCCCTGCTGTCCTTCTATGGCTTTCACAGATTTGTTATTCATTCATTCAAATGAAAAAATTGCTAGGCTTTCTGAGAACTCTTATTTTTAATTTTTTAGTATATGTGTATAAAACAACAGGTTAGGGAAACAGTCTCTGAATTTAGGAATTTCATGTTTACAAGGTCACTTCGTCACTGCATTCGAGTCAAAATGGCTGGATAAACTTTTCTTTATAAGTATTGATTCAATCGAATTAAGCAGCCAAATAAGGTGGAAACAGCTGCAGCAGAAGCCAACAAGAACTATATGATTAGTGTCTGGTACCTTCTCCTGTCCATGCAATTTTGGGCAGAAATTACTGCCTTCCCACAGACCAGCAATATGTCCAGTTAGTAATTTGGGGACAATGCCATAGGGCTCACTAGAGAAAAAGCATCAAACCACATTTATTTCAATTACACAGTTTTAAACCTAGAGCAACATATGCTTTTCACTGATTTAAATCTGTTTGAGAATTTAGAATAACATAGTAGTTTTATATCAAAGGTGTTGTTTAATAAAATCATTCAGCTAAGAATCAGCCTAACAAAAAAAAAAAAAGAGATTAAATTAATATAAATTAAAATACAAGACAGTATAAATTGTGTAATAATAGAAAATGAAGGCATTTTTACTTAAATTTTATGCTCCCAAAGAAATCTTGCTTAGTCTGAACGAAATATGGAAATTTTTGTAGACCACTGTATCTGTGATGTCAGGTTTTTTGTCTGATCACAAAACCTTCCTTTTCTCTCTCCCTTATTTTCACATTAACAAAACCCTATTGATCCTGTTCCACTGCCTGTATATGCAAAGGATGTAGCTTTCCTAGAAGGAGAACAGAGTTTGCAAATGAAATGTCAATATTTTTTTGTTGTTGTTATGATTAGCTTATATTTTGTCAGTAGTGGAACTGTTTACTTATGTCTCCAAGATTTTTTTTTTTTTTTTTTTTCCCTGCTAAAATGGTTAGCTGTGTAAATAGAAATTTTACGAATATACACAGGAAATCAGAGGACGGAACTTGTAGTTGGTCATACAATTTAAGAAATATTTTGGCTCATACAGCATCTTTCACTTACACTGTGCTTCAAAATAGGGTGTGAAATACATTAAATGTCAACTTAAATAATATAAATTGGAATTTATACTTGGAGTGAAATTACAAGGTAGAAGAGAAAATCTCTAAGAAGGAGATTTCCAAAAGTAGAGAGGAAGGTGAGAAGAAGTGTAAAAAAGTTGTTTTGGGTCTTATTTTCTGCATTAAAAAGTATTTTTTATAATGAACAGAGTGAGAATTGGAAATAGGAAAAAAGGAGAGGACGTCAGACATAGGCGTTTTTAGTTAGTGTCTTTAGAAGTACACTACATAGCTCTTGAAACTACAGTCATGCAGCCCTGATCCCTTTTTACTTGACTCTAGTGTAATTCCCCAAGGATCCAGTGTCTTGAGAGATTTTTTTATATACATTTATGAAACACAGTCATAGATTAGGCATTCAAAGTTTACAAAGAGACTGAATGAACAGAAAGTGTGAGCTCAGATTTATTCCTAGACAATCATGCCAGGCTATAACAAAGAATGATGTTGAATAGAGATGTATTTTTAGGGGGACCCAGTTCACATCCTCCATGACTGTCCCACAGCACAAGCAAGCACATAGCAAGTGGAGTGGTCTAGAGAGTTGATTCAAAAGCTTATTCCTGATTTCCAATAAAACAACAAAGCAGATGCCAGATGTGTAGGAATTTTTATCATCTATCTATAGGAGCCTTCTCAAGTATAGCGAACTGCGTACATATAAACAGCTTTTATTGGGGCTGAAAGGGAAGCTTCATCTTCTTCTTTTATCTCTTTATAGAAATAAGACAGTTAGAACGCAATTAATCTAATTGTGAATGTCTGCAGAGCGATGCTCAGTTTTGAGCCAGATGCCTTAGCTGTCTTAGCCACCCTTTCATAGTCAATGAAGAGACAAAAGGGCTTTTACAGCACAGATCACCTGGAATCTTTTAAATATCTATTTTAGATTAAAATAATGTTTTATGTCTTTCCACTGCTTACAAAAGAGTCTAAGGAGTTTTGTGTTGGTCTTAGCATCATTTATTCAAATGATATGAATTTAATTATATGCTGTGTGTCCATATGTAATAGTATCTTTATGAAGAAATTTTACAGGTAAAAGGAAAACATTGTTTTTATTTCCTTTGAAAAGATTAAACTCCTCATCTGCACTAGTTTTGACATTGAAGAACAGCATTTATTAACCTGAACTGTCTTCACTTATTGTTGTATATAAATGTTCTTAGACATCAAAAGGCATTTGAAAATATTTTTTGAAATCTTTTTTGTATCCTGAATTTGTTTTGGAACTGTGGATTATTTTAGTTCCGATGAGGATTGGCAGCAGTCATCCTAACAAAAAGAAGAATTTATAACTAAAAGAATGCCCAACATTTGAACAATTTAAATAAATATCTGTACATGCAGGTAAGGAGAAGAAACTGAAGGAAGGGAAGTAATGCTTGTCAAAATACTTAGTAAGAAAAAAATAATTGGGTTTTGATTGCAGGAAGGTGGTGACCTAGAGAGTTTTTGCAATAGAGAAGTAGATTCGAAGACTAGAAAAAAATAGAAGAAAAAAAAGAAAAACAAAAACAAAGAACACACAAATATGCCATCTGTGTTGCCAGTTGCTATTTTTTCTGACAGAAAAACATGGGAGAAGAGAAGAGCAGAGTTCTATTAGAAGCGCATATGCCATTATGAAGAACTGTGCATGAGTGACAACAGTAACTAATTTTACGCTTATGCAAGGAGGAGAACAAATTTTATTCTATTGTTAGTTATTAAAACAATAGTTGAATGGGTACCATCCAAGTACACATTTAGAGCCAGTCTTTGAGCAGTCAGACCTCTATTACTTCTTGGGGCAATAGGAAGAAATGCCCTATTATGCAGTGGGATCCCCTGTTGAGATAGTAGGAAGAGAGTGTGATCTCTATTCATATCACAGACACAGGGATGGATGTATATATTACCGACGTGCAGTAATGCAGTACTTTTTCTCTTAACTTCTTTTTTTCTGTCATTTTGGAGTACATGCTGAAATTATTACAGAAACAAGACAAGCAGGAAAATATCTCCACTTAGACAGTAGCTGAAGGGTCAGAGACAAAAGCTACCTAACAGTTACACCAGGGACAATTAATAATATTCTAACTGCAACAGCAAGTTATGCAATAGATATGCATATCATTTTCTGCTCCCTAAAAACAGCATCATCTGTGCTGCTTTCTGTCACTGTTCTGTAGTGTATGCATTTATTTTACCAACGCTGCCCCAGGCATCAATGACAAAAACTTTATTTTGTATGCACATGTCAGGGCAAGCTTACCTATATATAGATAACCTAGAATTGTGCAGAATGCATACAGCAACAAATACATATTTTTGTGTTCTATTTTAGAGTTACGTTGTTCTTTATATTGAAAATCTGAACACATTTCTTCAGAATAGTGTATATCTGAAACATATACATGTATACACACACAGAAAGATCTGATTTTATTAAAAATTTGTGACAGGTTGGATTGCCTGCTACCAAAAAGGAGAAATTTTAAAGTTACAGGCTTTCTATTCAGGTCTTCAGATGCCACAGCTTCAGAATAAGGACTTCCAAAGTTAATTTGCTGTCAACTGAAGCCAGCGTTGTGTCATTCAATCTTCAGATACCAAAAAGTAAAATTGTAATTAAAACTGCAAGTAAAAGGAATGTGAAATAGCATGAAAACAATAATGTGTGAGGGAGAAAGTTAGTCAGATAAAGGCATCTTTCCACACAACAAGCACATGATTGTGTGGATACACACATGAGTGTGTGTGTGAGTTTAAAATTAATTTGCATAGAAATAAAGTGCATGAAATCTATGTATCTAGATATTAAGGGATAAAATGAGGAAATTCAGACAGTAAGGCTATTTTGAGCATAGAATATTTAAACACTGCCAAGACAGTTGGAAAAAAAATATTTATTTCTTCCAATGTGTCACCCTTGTTCATAATTAGAGTATTTATTCTTTGTCCTTCAGTAAAACTATCTTATTGGTTCGTTGGGAGTTTTTTGCTTCTTTTATTTACAAATAGTAGAAGAAGCTGTTTTTATACTCCAGTACAAGTACTAAGAGATCCACTTTTCTCTCTTACACTATCCACTTGCATTAACCTGTAATTTTCACCTGTTGTGAAAACCATCAGGTCTTCCTCTTTCTTGTCAAAGTGTTTTCTTCTCTCATAATGTCAGTTTGACAGAATTTTAATATGATCTGTGCATTGGAGATTTAAGGCTTTCCAAGACCAAAGAGTATATTAGAATATATAGTGATTTGGGACAGCGTGAAGCACAAGTTAATTGGATAGAAAAGAATAAATCAGTAGGACAGCTTCATAGGTTTTGACCCACTGCACACTCAGAGTGGCAGAAAAAAGCTGTAGGCTTTGTGGAAGTTAGATATGATCTATATAGAACAAATATTTTGCTGTGAACCACGGAAGTGTGACTTTATAATCAAGAACTAAGTTATTCACTGTTTTCCATTGAACAGGAAAACTATGAAAATTAGAAGATTAGGAGGTAGAGAAAGCAGTTTTCAGCAGTTTGTATGTAAGGAGAACAATGGATGAACAGAATTTAACCACACAGAGAACAACAACAAAAAGAAAATATCAGTGTTATAATTAAAACCATGTGAATTGTTGTCTTCTCAAGACAACAAGCATCTTTCCCTACAGTGGTGGGGAAGAGACACACTTTAGACTGATGGTTAGCTCAGAGGAGCTTTCCAAAAGCTCAAGGAGGTCTTGACTTGGATAAATGAGTCTCAAAGAAAGGTTTTAAGGCTTCAAGAGTTCAAAATTTCTTTTGAGGGAAAAGAAAGTTGAGACAGAATTCCATGTACAATTGCTTCTTTACCAAAGGTGAGATATTGGTTTTATTGTCCAAATAGAAGAGTGATTTTTGTCCTTATTGCTTTACAACATCCTCTATTAATCCATCTCTTCACTCCAGCCTTAGACCTGGGTAGGCAGAAATCAGCTTACAAGCCATGTTTGAAACCTCAGGATTTAGCCAAAGAAGCTATGGAGATATTAGTGGTGATCTTCGCAGGTCTACCACAGCCGGCTCACAGGGTCACTTTGCCATTAGGGGAATTAATAGACAAATAAATGCCTAGAAACTGTGCCATTGAAATTAAAGAAGGAGACAAGCTTAGAACCAGGAAACCTTACAGAGAAATGGATTCTTAGGTACCACAAAGAAATGTGATAACGCTCCAGGAGAAAGGGCTGGGCCACCACTTAAAACAAACACCTGTGGTTAGTTCCTATAGCTTGGAGGAAATGACAGGTGGCCAGCACTTTGCATAATTAGATGTCTTTTGAACAGCGCATCTGTAGCCTTTTAATACTGTGAGAAATATTTGTGCACACAGTCAACTTCTGACGAATTTTAAATTGAAACATTTGTTCTTCCAAAAACCACTGTGCTCCTAACTTGGCTATTGAGCTGGTACAATCTCTTTGCAATTCATCCATGTAATCACCAGCATAACAGGTGAGAATTAGTGGATCAAAGAAAAATGTTTGGGAATACACAAGCTATCTTTTAAGAGAAATAAAAACCAATTTCCTCTCAGCTTAGCACCAGCAGAGACAGCTGTTCTTTATATACTGTCCATTGAACCATATGCACTATTTAGCAAAGAAAATACATTAAAAAAACTCTTGCTCTTAGGAAGTGTTATTTGACTATTATTTTGTTTTAATTTTGAGAAACTAATAGCAGTTACTAGTTTGAAAAATGGCCTTACCATCTTCCACTGATGCCTTTGTACTACTGGCTTAAAAAAAAAAGAAAAAAAGCTCTCCTGGAGTGAATTTTACATCAAATTTCCTACACAGAAATGCACTTCCAGAAAATTGATGTCTCATAGGTTTTCTTTTGAGAGGAGTGTTCTCTGTCCAAAAAGAAAGGCTGATTCTCATTAAGGACAGAATACAAAAGCAATTCCTAAAACTTCTGTTTGTTGATGAATAAGGAAAAGTAAATAATTCCATGTAGCATTTAGAATTTCCAGTATATATTTGGTATTCAGTATGCAGTTTCTGGCTTAAATGTTCCATGTTCTACAATAAGAGTCAAGAAAAAGTTATGACAACTAACACCTTGCACATATTTTCAGAATGTATGCAGGTAAGTAAAAGAGTATGCACGCATATGTAAAAATATGTTATATTCTCTGTGAATTATTTTAATATCTAAGTATGGCATATATTCATGGGAACAGAGCTTTTAAGGTTCTTTTCTTTTAGCTTCAAAATCAGTTTTTTATGCTAACAAGTGTGAGTGACTTTTATAAACATAAGCAGTAGCAATGGACAGAAAATGTATATATAAATATTCTCTGGTGGAATATGTCCTTCTTACAAAACAGAAATATTTCAAGGAAAAAGTTTGCTTTCTGGAAAATAATTATCAATTTCAGATGAAAAATACTTTAAAAATTATAATACTTTTTGAAAGGGATTACATTTTTGTCCACTGAAATAATATAATAAAAGCATGTAATTGCACAAATGAAGCACAGAAATAAGCCTTCTGCTGCCCACATGGTCTTCCCTTAGGTCTCCTTGTCTAGTTGAAATACGAATCAGATAAAACAGTGCAAGAAGCAAAAACTGAAAACTGTGACATTCTCCATACTATAAACGCATTTTAAATAGGATTAAAATTAAGTAAGTGTGTTTAGATTGAAACAACAATAATTGCAATAAGGAGATGAGGTTTAGACTTTGTCTTGAATTTTGTCTCTTTCTCTATGGCTCTACTTACATATGAGCTGTTGAATTCTTTTTTTTAATCCATCAACAATGTTTGTTACAAATTACAGTAGATTAACCATCAGAGACAGGAATGTTAATGTTAATTACATTATTTTCTACTGGTTTTAATTATTTTGCACTAGATCTGCTGGCATTAATAAAAAAATAACAAGCACTAAAGCCCTCTTTAAACAAAACATAACACACAAACTACAAAAAACCCATCAAACAAACAAAAAACCCTAAAATACAACAACAACAACAAAAAAAAACTCAGTCCCTGAAGAACTAAAACCTGTAGATCCTGTGAAATCTAACTCTATCAGCCCCTGTTTATTTTCCCTCTTGCTTTCACGCACAATGCAGCCTCATTGATACAACTTCATAGAATGCTATTTATACCCTAGCTTTTTTTCAGAACACCTCTTCCTATACATCTAAATGAGAAAGATCAGGAAAAAAGTATGTAATGCATTCAGACGACTTCATGGTGTGAAAGTCTAATGCTGGAGCCACGCCCAGTTGTCTGTGTAAGATGGGCTCAGGAATTCTGCTCTTCCTTCATACCTGTGAGGATCCATTCAACTAGTCAGCACTCAAACATCAAACTGCTAAATTTAAGGTCAAACTCAAGTTTTCACTCGTATCTCATCCTATGCCCGATATGCATATTGCTGTTATCTATGCCTTGTGTAAGATCTGTCAGGCCATCAGCATGAGAGGTGTAAAATATCAAAGAGAAAAGGATTTGAGGAAGTGAAGTTAACCTTTAGAGCCTCTTGAGGCTTTTTACTCCTTACAAAACATCTCTGGGAAGTGTCTGATGGCTTTGCCGTGGAAAGAATAATCTCATACTTTCATTGTGACTAAAAAGACCATAATCTCCAAATTCTATATACAGTAAAATATATTCATACTTTAGTAGTTCCATGCTGCATCTCACCAGTATTTATTTTCTAAATTTCTTCTGAAGTTAGTTATTATAGCAGTTCTACAGTACTAAAATTGTGGTGGTGGGGAAAACACTATTTCAATGGACTTTGGGTAGGGTCATATGCTATTACAGTGTGTATAGTAAAGCCGTATTTGGTAGAGCCTCTAGATGCTATTGTGTATAAAAGAAAGGTGTCAAATGTGTAGTTTTAATCCTAATGACTCCCTTTCTTGGTAAAGAAGAAATATTAAACATCTGTAAAGCACTATTGGCATTTGATATGAAGAAATTAAAATAAAAAGACTTGATGTAACTTTGCATTAACATTTAATGAAGCAATAGATTATAAAAATTCAGAACAAATTAAGATTATTCAGTTACTCCCAAAATTTAAGAACTCTTCTGATTTCTGAAAAACTTGACAGCGTCTACAGCTGGGGCTTAAAAAACAACAGGACATTTAAAATCAGTGAACTGTTTAGATTTTTTGTACATTTATGTGGAAATCATTACAGTGGTATTTTTGTAATGCAAGACTGTGGCAACTAAGGAAAAGAATTTAAATACAGAAAGAAAATTCAGCCCATGCAATTAAACATAAAAGTGTTCAAGAGAACATCCCACATTAGCACAAAATCAAAGTATGTTTGCTAATTATTAGAAATAAAAATAAGGTGGGGTACATTTATGTATTGTTTTACACCTGAGTTTTACTTGTGCTTCTCGGCCTGCTGTACCCTACGCCGAGCTAGCAAATAGTACTAGAAGTCAATACATACGCTTAAAAACCTACACATATAATCTAAAAATAGAAACTGCAACCTTGTTTTTTTAGTGATATTTTGAAGTTTCTGGTAATAATGAGTGCTAGCACCTGGGATAGAGAATTAAATTTAATATGCAAAAAAAAAAAAAAGACTGTAGAAGATATTCTCTAGGACACTACTTATCATACTGCTCATCATACTCTTCGATACACAAGACGGCTGTGTTGCCATTCAGAGAGACCTGGACAGGCTAGAGAGTTGCGCAAAGAGGAACCTAATGAAGTTCAGCAAAGGCAAGTGTAGGGTCCTGCATCTAGGGAGGAATAACCCCATCACCAGTACAGGTTAGATGCTGACCTGCTGGAAATCAGCATTGCAGAGAAGGACCTGGTGGACAAGTGAACTACAAGACAGCCATGTGCTCTTGTGGCCAAGACAATGGTATCCTGGGATGCACGGGAAGACTCCGGTCAACAGGCCTAGCAAGGGAGGTTATCCCAGGTACTCTGCCCTGATGAGGCCACATCTGGAGTCCTGTGTCCAATTCTGGGCTCTCCAGTTCAAGAAAGACAAGGAACTACTGGGGATAGTCCAGCAGAGTCTACAAAGATGATGAGGGGACTGGAGCATCTTTCTTACGAGGAGAGACTGAGAAAGCTGGATCTGTTCAGCCTGGAGAAGGCTGACAAGGGATCTTGTCAATGTTTCTAATTATCTTAAGGGTGAGTGTCAAGAGGATGGGACCAAACTCTTTCAGTGGTGCCCAACAACAGGATAACAGCCACAGACTTAAACACAGAAAGTTCCATCTGAATATGAGGAGAAACTCCTTTACTTTGAGGGTGCCAGAGCACTGGAACAGGCTGCCCAGAGAGGCTGAAGAGTCTCCTCTGCAGATATTCAAAACCTACCTGGATGCAATCCTCTGATGGAATCCTCAGGTGAACCTGTTTTAGCATGTAGGTTGGACTAGATGATCTCCAGAGGTCCCTTCCAACCCCAACCATCCTGTGATCATCAAAGTATGCTGTAGCAATGATGGTAGCAGTGGTGAGGGTTTGTGTTTATTACCCCTTATTGCTTTCTCCATGCAAAAAATCTAGACTTATCCCTCCTGAACAACTGATAAAAATCATGAGTCTCTGGTGTTAATTACAGTTAATTCTGATACCAAAAGTTTGTTACAGCCTCTGTGAAGTTAAAAATCTTGACAGAAGTGTATCTCTTCAGTTTTGCAGAACTGGGAAGTTC
This sequence comes from Columba livia, assembly GCF_036013475.1. Classification (NCBI taxonomy): domain Eukaryota; kingdom Metazoa; phylum Chordata; class Aves; order Columbiformes; family Columbidae; genus Columba; species Columba livia. Next base: position 104,421,492 of record NC_088602.1, on the reverse strand, counting down.
ATAGTCCCCACTACATACACAGGCAATTAACTGCACGAAGGCTGCAGTGGATCACCTAGTCAATTAGAAGTAGAATTGTTTACTTTTCAGTCAGAATATATATGTTAAAAAATACAAGGTATAAAAGACTATTGATCTGAGTTGTGTTCTCTGTCTTCTGAGATGATAGCCTACCAAACAGCAGGAACTTTGGTGCCTGTATTCTTTAGAAGAATCCACAGGTTATTTTAGACTTTATACAGGGCTTTAAATTTCATTAATCTCAGGGAAACAAGTTTTAATCTTCCTCATCCCTAAAAACTTTTCAAACGACCATGCCTTTCTTCTCAGGCAACACGCCTTCTTTCCTGATGAAGCTGAACAGATATGCAAAAAGAAATTTCAAACAGAACATATATATAAATGTCTGACCTTATCCCAACTCTAAGTATAATTAATTACTTGTGCTGGATTCTGCATCTATGCTAATAGCTAGACAGTTACATGTATCTTAGATATGCTTTTACTTAGAGAAAAATATTCCTTAACCTTGGTTACAATTTAAATATAAATAAAACTAGGTGATTCTGGAAAGCAGGAAGAAATGTTACTCAGATCTGAATTACTTACATGAATGTAGTTCACAAATTAGGCAAAAATAAGATGTATCAGTTCCCACCCTCGAGTTTTTAATAAGTGATTTGAGTCTTACTTTCTTTTTTTTAGTCTCATTACCTAAAATTAATAATTGGTTTGCTAAGAAGAAGGTGAATTATTTACATATTTAAGCAATTACATAACTTATATTTCACTCTTTCAGCTTATGTATTTTTACTGTTGAGAAAAGTTGAATTAAAATGTTATTTTAAAGATTTTTAAATTATTTATATCAATTTGTTTCTAAAGGGAAATTGTATTTTAATTAGAAGTGTAGAAAAACTGATTTAAAATTTGATTGCTGTTTTTTCAATAAAATGTATAAATGCTAGAGACAAAAAAAATGGAGTACATAAAAGAAAATATTAATGAATTAATTTGTTTTTGAGGGAGTTGAGTTATTTTCAGTTTTATCATCACATAGTTCTACAAATCTCAGATCTCAGCATTTTTAACCTACTTTTTATTTATGGGTTAGGAAAGGAAAGCAAGCTTTCATTTTATGTGTGTTCACAAGAAGTTTTAAAGCTAAAAAGAAACAAAGATCATCTTTATTTGAACGAGAAGCTATAGGTTTCAAAAACTGGGTTGTGCAAGTAATAATATTCTTACTTTACTAGGATTATTTGTTCAAAACTATGGTCATTTACAGGCATTTCTTGAGTATTATTTTTTATCAAATTTAAAATCTTTCCAAGGACTTTAGAATAATTCTATACCAAAATACATCTTGCCATAATTTCTTTTTTATCTTGATTTTTTTGATTTTTTACAAAAGAAAATGTGTGTTTAATCAAATTTAAAATCCAATTGAAAGGTTTTTGTTTGTATTCCTATGCATCATGTTTATTTCAAGCTCTTAATTAGGAACATTTACAATGATGTACACATGATTATTTATGTTCCACTATCTTCACTTTTCCACTCTAAAACCATTCAGTGCAACATTTTCAATTGAATGTAAAGAATAGAAAAGAAATCCACTGAGTCAAACATTAATTCAACTATTTATGATATAAAAAAACCAGTTTAAATTTACTGAAATATACAGTCGTGTTCCAGCAATGAATTAACCCTATTCTCTCCAAGAATATGGCATCTGGATCAAAAGAAACAAATGTAGGTAAGAAAAATGTTCAAAATTAAAGACACCTTGTAAACCCATATTGCATCTGAGCACCCGTCTGTCTATAAGCGTGGAGATGGGTAACACTGGAGAACTTCAGGTTTGAGCCCTGCTGTTCGCTATAAAGTCTTGCCAACTGCTCTGCAAATATTGGAAAGAAGTAAGACTCGTCTTGGATGTACAGAGACACAGCCGACTCTGTGCGGGAGAAGCACAGAGAAATGTGGCACAACTCTGTGACATAAGTGCCAAAGCAATCCTCACCCAACTGAAAATCAAGCCACAGATTTGATGGTTGGAACAACTTCAGAGCATCATAAAGGTTTTATTGGCTCGCTTCTACACATTGGAGTTTTCTAATATTTTGAAAGGCTGTGGACCACTTAAATATCTTCAGCTTTTAGACAGAATGTGTATTATCTTCAGTCACTTCAGAAATGAATTTACTTCTATGTGCTTTGAAAAAGAAGAATCAGAAGAGTATGTTTCTCTGTGAAGAAATGAGTTATTTTCCTTTACACGTTAGCAATAGTACAGGTGAATAATCAGCTAAGCCTGGGTCCTGGTCCTGACCAATATTAAAATAAAGTCTGGGTTTTCTGGCAAAGCCAATGTTCTTTTGATCAACTCTCTAGTGACATAATGATTTAGATATCCCTCTTGCCTTCACACCATGGGTTATGTACCTTGATTATAACATGATCTCAACACTAGGCTTCTTTAGAATGAGAGAGCTCTCTTACAGCCATTGTAGCACCTTTGGAAGGACACAACTTAATTTCCAATAGCTGCTCTGTAGCATGCTGTAACCTACACGCACTTAAGCATAACAAGGTTGGAGTCCTTATCTGACTGTCCTCTAGTGTTTCTTGGCCCAGAGGCTGAGGGGAGGAGTGAAATCATGGACCAGGAACTGGAGCTGAACCTATAAATGTAGCTGTATCAGCCACTCCCAGGGCAGTTCCAGAATTTGTTTGAATGTGTATATTTGGCACATTATCAAAAAGAGAGTCACTTCTTCCCAGACTTCAAAGCTGATTCACACTGGCACATGGACATAGTTACTTCATCTTCCCCACTGCTTGTAGGTATCCTACAGCCTGTTCCAAAATCATTAGAGCTTACCAAGACCCAAGATGAGTACAGACCATTCATAGAGAGGGAGAAAATAATTTCTGGTCTATAAGTCCCTAAATGGAGAAACCACTTCTACTGGATAATCATTTTCAGGTTTCTGAAGGCACCAATAGACCATAATGGTCCAGTATGCTTGTCTTTGGCCTTGTCTCTTAGATGTATCTCAGACAGATGCTGGAGGTAACTTGTTTCCCAGGTAGACCCCTTGTATGTGGATTGTAGTTTGTCTTCAGTTCTACATCAGGCTGCATCTCCTGAGTGGACTCTGAAGCCATGTTATAGCCTTTTTTCAAGGCTATGTTTCTATGGGCCTGTCACCACTTGCTCCTGACTGAACCCTTTTAGAAGGACGCCATCACTTGCTCTGCCTGTATCCATTCCCAGCTCAGCCCATTGCATTCAAACCCAGTCTGACTGTGCTCCTTTTTTGAAGACATTGTCTGGGCTGGGGTCTTGCTCATCTTTCCATTCATTTGGAAGAACTCCACCCTTGCTATTCACTGACAACCCCTGGCATCAGGACTCTATGGCAGATGCTATGACACACTAAGAAAAATAAGGAGAGCTTATCAACCTATGACACTCAAGAGTGGCAACCCAAAAGAGCTGTGGCCTTTATGGAGAGTTTTTGACCTTAAAAAACAAGAATTTCAGCATAGAACATCACAGCCTTTTAAGTCTTTTCATTATCCATCCTACTACCCTGCCCTTGTTCTCAGCTAAATGATCTAGATAGGACACATTAAATCTTCTATCAAAGTGAGTTTCAAAAATACCAGTGGTTTACAAAATTTCTTAAGCCCTCTAGGCTTCTGTCTACTTAATTCCTTTATGACAATACATCAAAAGTCATACATTTCAGGTTTTCTCAAATCTGACCAGCTGAAGTGTGCTTTAGAGACTCTCTAATACAAGAAGATTTTTGTAAACTTATATTCCTGGTGAACATATGTAATTCCAAAAGTCTTTTGTTTCTGGATATGAGGAGGACAGCTGCTAAATTTCTTTCCCAAACTATCTCCCAACTATAGTCAGCAAAAAATAGCTATAAAAGGTAGCCATTATATGTTTCCATATTCCAAAATGGTAGTATTTTTTTTCTTGCAGTTAATAGGAAAATATGGCAAGTAAGTTAATTGAGAGCATGGTTAGAGACGCAGCTGGTACTAAGGCTGAAGAGTCATAAAATGTGATATAGTATTAATAATAATTGTATCTCATATTTACTGAAGAGTAAACATCTTAATTTTTTTACACATGTGCAATACCTGATGTTGCCCTGAGCTGTGATATGAGCATTAGGTAGTCTTGGTACTTACCTGATAATTACTAAATCAGATGCATTGTCATAGCAAGGAACTGCAGGGAGGACAATTAGTGAAAGAAAGAGAGGAAAAGGTAGGTCTTGTCTTTGAAAACAAGAAGTGGAAGTAATAAGGAATCTGCAGCTGTTTTTCATCACAGCTTTGAATTGAAATGGGATGTTCTTCTGACCACAGCAGTATCCAGAGTCCCTTCCATAGAAAAGTTTCGCTGTGAGCAATCCACCTGACTATCACACCAGCACATGTGGACCTTTGGTACCTCAAGGAATAAGAAATGTAGGTATCCTGGCTATAGGCAAACTTCCCAAAGAGGGAATCATTATAAGGATTAAATTACAGTGTGGAAAAAAAAAAAAAAAGAAAAAACTAAATAAAAGGCAAGGAAAAAAAAAAAAAAAAGCTATTGCTTGATGGAACATGTATTGCTAAATGTGGGAAGTCCCAGGAATGGGCAATCCAGAGGCTGCCTGAATCTCATGTGAGGAGGCTGGGTTACAGGATTCATTAAGGTTGGTGGTTTGTGCTTTGTCATATGCACATATAACACTCCCAGCTGCACTCATGGAAACTCCAAGCATGTTCAACCATGGAGACAGTGCAGACTCACGTGGAATTTGGCTTCAAAAGTACTTACAGAATGATACAAAATGACTGCAAATTGTGCATCTTAATGAAAGTTTTATGCTTTAAATTTGTAGAAGAGTCAGTTAAATGAAGGTGCACTGATCTTGGCAATTTAATTGCAGCCACATTGTTGGCTAGAATAAAAATAATGGGTTTGATTTTCCATTTTGTTTTGTACCTCCTTTAACTCTTGTAGTATCGGCTATGGCTAGAAAAATAAAACATAGGTATGTACTGAACAGCTCCAGTAAACTTCATCAATGAGTAACAGGGAATTAATGTCTTTCATGGCTGAAATAATTTTTTCTTCTGCTACTGTAATCAGTCTGTTTGAATTATAATTATAGTTTCATTAGCATGGCTATAGTTAAGCTCTGTCAGGTTTTCCATTTTATAAATATGTGTATATTTATAAACACACCTCTATTTTTACCAGGGTCTACAATTCAGTCAATAAAATTAACTTCAGATAGAAGCTTAAATGGTGCACTTTTTTGTGTGTGTCTTTTGTTGTAGTTCTTGAAATTTCATCCTGCCAAGCTTGCTCTCAAACATTCTGGACATTTTTAACATGAAGAAACCAGCCTTTAAATTTAAATTAATAACTCATTTTTCTCATTCTCTTCAAGTGATTTTGTCATTCCAAGTTTGTTTTAAGTTAATTAATAACAAGTCATTTTTAATGAGAAATTATTTTCTCATTCTAATTAAAAACTTGGTAACAAAAAGTAAATACAGTTCAAGCAATCAACACATTATTTCATTTTGAAAAGTTCATCATGATTATTAGTGAATCAGATCGATGCTTGTGGGTAGCAGTGACATTAACAGAACAGAGGTATAATTACAGTAGCACCAAGTATAACAAAATCCCTCTATTTGGAAGAACTTTGAAAGAGATTTTGTGGTCCACTGCATCAGAATTTAAAAAAAAAAAAAAAAAGCGCATGCTTGGAATCAGTGTTGTTTGCTAGTGATGTCAATCATCACAGTCGGTGAAAGTAGAAGTCTTCTCGCACTTCTGTTTGACACGATATCAAAAAACCTAGGCAAAATCAGTTGCTAAATTAGAATTGCATATAATGGAGTCCAAAAAGGGTGTTCCTTCTTAAATTTGAGGTAAAAATAAAGCTGATAAGAAAAATGTCATTTTTTAATTTGGACACTTGGAAAACTGTTGAGAAACTGTTATATTCAGCACTTCTCCGACATACATTATGAAAGGTGACAACCTCAACATCTGTAGGTGGAATGTAATTAGGCTTTATTATCCTGATTTTACAGATGGCAATCTGAGACATACAGTAATCAGAAGCTACACAATACAAAAAGATTATAACAGAGAGACATACATCCTAGGATAAAAGAACTAGCACTGACTTTAACAAACATTATTTGTATTTCACAGTGAACAAAAAAATAGAGCTTTCAGTTTTCACAGCCATCAGCCCTCCACTAAATCCACCAGTAGTTTATACTGCCATTCAGACAAGACTTCTCTGTCAGCTGCAACCAAACTAGACTGTTAAAGACACTTCAAACAGGTTTTATGTGTTATAGCATAAATAAGGTGATCAACAGGGGTTCCCTCTGGGGTCTGGGTATCCCACAGAGCTGAATTCCTAAGGAGTGAATAATTGCAAGTTTTTTTCTGTCTGGTAGATCTAGGTGTGAGAAAAGGCAACTAAAGTGCTTTGTGATTCAGTTAGTGTGGGCAGATGTGTTCTGTAACCTCAATGAGCCAATTAAAGAAACCTCTGAAAAGGAGGAGGGGGTGTCTAGCTCAATTTTTTAAATGAAATATGGTGCTAGAGGGAAGATAGCAAGGCTTAACTAGAGAGCACATAGAAGTTGTAGTGGACAGGTATATACAGTGGGATTTTGTTTTGAACAGAGTTTACTTATCTTTTTAAAAATCCCAAACCCATTTTTAGTTTTGGAAGATACAGCTGTAATTATTAACCTCTAACTGTGACATTTTGAAGGTGGAACAGGAAACACAAAAATTTAAAAACATTTGTAGATATTCTTTCTTAGAATTTCATTACTTAGAGTGGTGTGCATCCATCCACAGTTTTCCAGCTTGTCCAAAACTATTTATATTCTTTGGTGTCTTCACAAGAAAAAAGAAAAATAAATAAATGGAAGAATAAAAGCTAAATATGGTATATGGAAAAGACTTACTTCTGGGAAACTGCACAAGACACAAAATATTGGAGATGTTGCTCAAAAGTTTATTTCTACATTCTTCTAACATGTAATTTCTCTAGGTTTTGGATGGGTTTTTGTTGCTGGTTTTTAATTTTTCCGAGGAAAACTTTTCCAGTGGATTATACAATATTTTGTGGACAGTTACTGTTTTTTTGCTCTGTTTCACCCCAGAATAAACATTTGGGCCTGAGCTGTCATCAGAAAGTGTTGCATTCATTAAAAAAAACAAACAAACAAACAACAACAACACATTTCAAACTCTCTAGTAAATATATACTTGCACAGTTCCTCTTTAAAGTTACACAGTCCCCAGAAGTAGCATGTCTTAAATAAATAAAGCATAATAATAGGATGTCTTCATTCACTGCTGAAATGATGTCACCTTTAAATTGAAGAGATATATTGTTCGACAGCTCACAGCAGTGCTGTTATTGTCAGCTGGAATTCAAGGTAGGCTGAACGTAATTCGCATGGGTTGAAATCTGGCAGATACACTGCAGACCATATTATGCCTTTTGTTTTGTAAGAGCCGTATTACGAAGAGCACCTGAAGACAACATTAGCACTCCTTTCTTCTTGTTGCTACTAAAAATAATATTACCAAAGTATTCTTATTCATAGCATAAACTGCCAAATATGAGCCAAAGCATGCTTCTGGCTGTAGCAGGTAAGCTCTGTTCTGCTGCTCTTAGTAGAGCTTTGCATCAGTTCAGCAAATCCACCCTTGTAAGACTCCAGCTGTCTTCTACACCTTTGCAGACTAATAACAACTACTTTACACTCTAGCCTCTGTCCTGTCAGATGCAAATCTCTCTCTTTACATAAACCAAAAGAGACTTAATAAGAGCAAATAAACCGAAGATTTTTTACCAGAATAGTAGTTGTTGGCTGGCACAAACTCTTCGCAGGTGCTTCAGTTCATACATTCTCCCTCTTACCATGGCTCATTTTCTTTGGCTTGTGTCATTTCCCAGAGAACCCTATTCTTCTGCAAAAATTATTACACTCAAAAATTACTAGCACTCAGTCATAATACTTAAGGGAAGAAACACTTTGTTGTCATTGAATTATACTTGAGAAAGTTTTGAGAAGCTGAGCTGTGTTTAATATCAGTTGTCTTATATAAGGTTTACCTAACAAAGTCTGGTTGCTATAGGCAGCACTAATGAAGAAAAAAGTTTAATATTCTGTTTTAAGAACATATCTAAAAATTCCCTTTCCTTCTAGATTTACCCGAGCCTCTACCAGGTGTTTAGCCTAAATGATATTAATTAACTTTCCTACACCTTAACTAGTAAGCCTGCATGTCTGCAGAGGCAGACTCATTCAGTTTCTGTTGCAAAGTTTTCAGAGTGCACTTACCATTTGGGGCTCTCCAAGCAGGAGGTCTAATTCACTAATCCAAGGCTTTTCCTCTTTTTCTCCCAAAGGTCAGTGCTCCCCTCCATTTTCCTAATTTGCCTTCATACCTCTCCAGTGTGAGGTCAGCCCTTATCTAAGTCACCAAGTTGAAGGTTTGGTGCTCACATGGCCCTTACAGTTCAGAAAAATTATATACCAAGTTTTCCTTCAAGCTCAGCATCCCACTCAGTGATGCTGTGACAAATGTCAAATTTGAACAGGCTTTGGTTACTCTGGGTTTCTCATGAAAATTTAAATTGATAACAAATACATTTTCACTCAACCATACTCATTGTCCCTAAAACTGGCACTTGTTGTCTGAAAGACCATTGCTTTGTATGCTAAAGTGAGGAAAAAAATACTTCTAAAATAGTTCTAAATCTCCCTTCTCCCCTACTCAACTTATGCCTGAATTCAATTTCTCCCATCTCAGAACAGAAGAGCTTTGATTTGAATAACAGAATGTCCTAAGTTGGAAGGGACCCTTAAGGGTCATCAAGTCCAACTCCTGTACCTGCATAGGACAATTCCAAAATTCACACCATGTGTCTGAGCGCGTTGTCCAAATGCTTCTTGAATACTGTCAGGCTTGGTGCTGTGAATGCCTCCCTGGGGAGCATGTTCAAGTGCTCCACCAGTTATTGTAGTGTGTTTCTTGTTTCTTATATTCATGTGTAAATTATCTTCTACAGTATTAGTTGAATTTAAATTTCAAAATATTAGTAAACTCATACATGGAAAGACATGTAAAAACATATTACTTCTTAAGAATGTTTAGAAATACACTGTTAGATATCTTTTCTGTGTATGATATTATCGCAATGTCGTCACTGACAGGATCAACTTGAACCAGAGTGACAGCAATCTGGAGCTACCCTGGACAGAATCTGGAAATTCTTTAATAATTCTATATTTTATGGAAAATGTAGATAAATAAAGAAATTTTGGAGGGACACTGAAGCTTTCAGCAGCTTTTGTGATTCAAATGGAGGTTTATATAATTTTAGATTAAATTTTGAATTTCAAACCTTTGTCTTTCTGGGTTTTTAAGTTGGTATTATTTTTGTTTGTTTGTGCTTTTTTGTTTGTTTTTTAATGGATTTGTTTAAAATATGTTTCCATATGTGAATGTAGAATTTAATTAACATTTGGTAAACACTCATGAATTAATTAGGTAGGGGGAAAAAACTTCCTCACTTTTTGTTAATACCTCTCACTCCAGTCTCTTACTCAAGTTCAGGTTGATCATCCTGAAAGTTTGTGTATTATATTCTTAGGCTAATCTTGCAAGCGCAATTATGACTCCTATTGTGTCATCATTTCAAATCCTTTATCTACTAGTGGTAATAAATTTATATTCATCCTTTTATATTTCCATTCATCTTCTCTTTTTCACTTTGTCTCTGCAGTTTCCAGCTGACTTAGTTCAGGACCTGAAGAACATCACAAATTCAACTACTTAACATCAAAAAATACCATTGTTTACTCTGTGACTGGCCCTGGAGCAACGTAGCTAATCAAATACTTGATTAAGCTTGATTCAAAGTAACTGTGTTCTACAGTTTCTGGATGCAGAATGCAATGTCCGTCTCTTATGTTCCTTGCTTCAAGGATTGTCTTTAGTTTTAGTTGAAATTCTGTTGCTTTTATGCATTTAAGGTGCCCGCCACAGTCACTGTTCAAAAAGAAACACAAACAATGAATATTACATTCTTAAGAAAAGTTGTGTTTACAGTATGAATAGCAAAATGTTCTATCAAAATTTCTTGCTTTCATTGGTTTGATGACTCAGTAGAATTAAAAATATTAATCAATAAAATCCAACACTTTATTTAAGGATATTACCTTTTTTCTTCTGACATATGCATAAATTAAGACTGTGAGGATATATGAATACTAAACTATATCTATTTGTGTAGGAAAAAGTAATTTATGTAATAATTCCTGTTAAAGAGTTGCTAAAATATTTAAGTCCACTATTAAGGATACTGTTGAAATAATTTAAGTCTTGGTTTATTTTCCTTTGGATTAGGAAGAGCCTTTGGAAGTTCCTTCAAATATTCTTATGAAAAGAAATTGATGGATAACGTGACTGATATTAGTGATCATGTCCATAGTTAATTGTGATGAAGTACCTAAATCTATAAGTGACATGTTAGACACATGAACAAGTGGGTAAAGATTGGAGAGAGAAACCTGTACAGTGTTTTCTACCCCTTTATATCATCTTGAAAATCCAGAGCATTTATTTGAGGAGCTGAGTGACCTCACCTTTCATTTGGAAAGCAGGATTTTCGGTAAGGAATGTCCACAATATTCAGTCATGGAGTCCTTGAAACACTCCTCTTAGTACTGTATTACCCTATTTTGCATTGAATAAGATCTTCACTCCTTTTTTTCTGTTATCCCTTTTCTGTTAGGATTCTCCAGACTGAGTTCTGTCTTCTTCAAAAGCAACCTTTATCCTTCTGTCAATTTCTAGCCACACATCCAGATAATATATTTATTGAGTGTGAACCAAGGTCTATGGGCATCACTCTTCAGCAACCATGTTCATACTGCTCTGTGAGATCTTTGTAATGTCTGCTACAAACTGGAAAACGAATCGCAGCCATTCTATGACATCCAAGAAAATACATATGAAAGCGCATGTGTATTACTGCAACAGAGATATTTAGATTAATTTCCATTACATTTTTAAAATAAAAAGCATCATAGTGATAATGTTTAGCAAAGATATTTTAAACTTATGGACTGCAAAGGAAAAACAGGTGCTGCATCTCCATTAGTGTTCATGGATCTGTAAAATAACAAAGTATGAGCTAGAATGGCTACATATTGTTTAAATGTGAAAGAGTGAACAACTCACTGTTTTTATATACAAGCATTAAGAACTATGTGCCCAAATTAATGGGACATGAGCTTAAAGCCACTAAGGACCTACAGAAATTTTTAGCCCTTGCACAGAGAAAAAGAAGGGGCAGGGATGTGTTCTCATGAGAGTTCTGGGAATCCAATGTAAGAATTTCCAAATTATGATGTTTTATACTAATAGGAAAATTAACAGTGAATATTGAGAGAAGATTTGTCTTTGCATTGAAGCAGCTAATTAAGTAATTAGAGCTGAGCCATTAAAAATTGACATAACACTAACCTCAGAGGAACAGCATCCCAAATCTCAGAATGAAAGGGCAAAAACCACAGGACCTTTAAAAATAATTTTTAATTATCTCTTTGGATATCATCAGATTAGGTTCGCCTTCATATTTCCTCTATTAGCTAGTATTACTGAGTACGTCAATGATCCAGCCAACAAACAGTCTAAATTCCAAAATCCCACTCGTGTAAGCTGTCAATGTAATTTAATAAAATACATACTGCTGAGAATTAATTCACTGTATATTATAATTGCAAAACACTATGAATGCTTTAATTTTCTCCTGATTTTGTTTTTATTATGCTGTTCTCTGTGAGGTTTTTTGTTCGTTTGTTTGGTTTGGGTTTGGTTTTGGGTTTTTTTTGTTTCTTTGTTTTTGTGGGCTTTTTTTGTTTTGTTTTTGTTTTTTTACTGTAGAGAAATTTTTCATCACTAGAAGTAAATGTCTCTAAGGTTTTACCTGAAGCAGAGACTTCAGCCAAGAATGACAAGCTACCTAATATGTCTTAATACATTTGCATATTTTTTCACTCTGATACTGGGATTCCTGTATGGATATTGATGCTTAGGATGACATTTAGCACCTTGTTTGAAATTGAAAATCACTATTTTACAAAAGTAAGACCTATAAAGAGATTATTTACACTGTTCCAACCCATATAATCTTTATGTATTGGGATATTCCATTTTCTTCTGGGTGGACCATTATGTTTTTTCCAGTGAAATCTCAGCCAGGTGTACCATGTCAGGAAAGAGAAAAGTTTGGTTGCCCCACATGAGAAGGGGAGCCAGGAGCCAAGCAAGACAACAAGCAGGAAACTCACAGGCTCAAAGTGCCTGCAAGGGAAGGAGAGCAGGTTGGTGATGGCAACCATGTGCCGCTTAGAGTCAAAACTGCCAGGCAACTCCAGTATAATGAGGCCAGTCCAAAGAGAAATCTGAGAAGTTATACCATGGATCTTGGTCCAAGCACACTGTGTTTCAGGTACCACATTTTTAACTCTATGTAAGACATCACAGTTATGACACCTTATTGATTTTCCTTTTGGAAGTGCTATACAGAGGACATTAATCAGCCAGCTCCTGAATTAAAATGTTTACTTAATAGTGAGTTGTGGAAAGTGAATATACAAACACATGAATAAATATTTTCTGTAAAACAATCAATAGGCTGCTTACATGTTTGATTTTCACTCTTCATTATGAGTGAAAAAAATCTTTTTTACTCAGGACTCTTCTAATCCTTCTCCAATTATTTTAGAAACCTTAAAGTCAGGACTGAACACCTTTTTTGCCTATTCATCAAGACAATGCTCTCCAAGAGGATGATTGCTGCATTGTTTGTGAACTCGGACCTTCTCATTTTCAAAAAACTGTATCCAATTTTCTGATGGCTCTGACTTGGCAAGGGCTTTCAAAGTATCTGAATAAGATGATTCTTAACTGCCTGTGTTATGTTAAAAGATCTACTATGGAATGAAGTTCATGCATGCAATAATATCTCAAAGTAATCAACAATGACATTCAGAAGATATCACAGGTTATACATCATATCTAGAGCTACCCTACCTATTGTTCATGTATTCTGATCTATATTAAGAGAGATCCACCTTAAACTAAGCAGCAAGTACTCACCTAGCACCCACATAGCAGAAACAGGTTCCTGCAGTGAGCATATTATGTATTGCATACATTTTAGTGCATAAAATCCTAATTTTTGATGTTGTTGAAACTCAGTAAGTCATTGTCTCAGTGTGAGTGTGCTGGATATATAATGGCTATATCAAGTGTATATGACGACTGCTAACAGGTGAAGATAACAGTCACTTTGGCTAATCCTCAAAATGGAATTGGATGGCTATTATGCAGATTTATTTTTCCTCCAAAATGTATGCTATTACTGTAAACAGTAATGACCACTTCTTTACCACTCTATTATCTATGTAAGCTACTTAACATATACAGATCTGCTAAAAATGATAAATTAAATGGAGACCCGTGATTTTATAACTTTCAAGAATATTCTAACAAGTCCATTAAAAATCAAAATATACACCTGATTTCTAAAACCCTGAAAATTTGAGGGGCTTAATAAAATCCCCAACAAGACCAGCATGTGAACGTTGGAGAGGAAGGTTGGACAGGTGCCAGTAAACATCCAGAGATACCATGTTAACTAATTAGAGAACAAAAATTTATAACCAGAAGTTGAAATATACTTTAGTCTACATACATTTGAAGAGAAGTTTTACTCAGATGGTGCTTGGAGTACAGAGCATGCTTTTCTCTGTTCCAGCTATAGAACTTAGAAGCATGCTTATCAGTTTAAAGCAGATATTTTGGAGAGGACTAAGTACACAGATGTTTCTGTTAGCTAAATTATTATAATGAAACTAGTCTGTCAGTGTTTAATAAGAAAATATTTATTTAAAATTCATTACTTCAAATGCTACAAGTAAGAACTAGTAAATCTTTATGGATCTTATGATATGAGTAGTTAAGCATGACTGCTACCGTTTATGCCTAAAGTAATGCTGATAATGAAATTCAATGTTTTGACATGGGCCACTCCAAAAGAATCAGCATTGAAGCTGATGAGATTACAAATAAGTTCCCTTGGCTTTGTTCATCCTTCAGTGACACATCTGTGCTTCCATATCCATTTTTGTTGTTGTTCTCTTTTTTTTACCCATGTATAGCTGAAAGCATGACTTTCAATATAGCTGCTGCTTGGCATGCAGTGTTCTGTATCCAAATATCCCCTTCAATTAAGAGAGAGCTGTAATACCTCTGAATTATAGCACTACTACAGAGACAATGCATTTTTCTTTTGTTGTAGTCTTGGACTGAGTTCTACAAACCCAGTCTTTCTGTCATAAGAAACTATTAAGTTCCAAAAAGGTTTGTTATTCTTTAGTGGTTAATACGTGCTGCATGTGATCCTGGCCAAAGGGAAAGAGCTTTCACAACTGTTTGCTAAACCCTTGGAATGCTTAATTTTCAAAAATACATAGAATCAAAATACAGTTTCCTTGAGCAAATATTCATTTGGTTTCAAAGGGGCTTCTGTAAGAATACAGTGTAGAAGCGTGTTCTGAAAAAAAAGAAATTCTTTCTTTGCATCGGTTTATTTCGTAAAGTCTGAGAACACAGAATACCTCATAAATGCCTTGCTGCTCTTCACTGAAACAAATAAGTTGCAACTGATGTTACAAATACTAGTGGAGTTCACAAAAGTAAAATAACACGGAAGAATTATAAATATTCCATCCATCCAAGGATGGATATTTCTAGAATTATGCTGATTGGGGATTGCCTCATCATAAATCAAAGCAGTTCCTACTGGAACATTGCCCAGACTTACCTAACTATATTAACTCCAAGTAAATATTGCTGCATAAATTTCAAGGCAAAATGAGCAATGGTAGATTAGACAGGCCTCTAAAATATGTAAAGAAGTGTTTCCACACCATCAAAGCTGACTTAAGGGAGAAAATTAGATATTAGGGTGCAACGAAGAAATAGCACTACAAATGTTTATTTTCAGAAACAAAAATTTAGTTAAAACCATTAACTTCTGGAATCTATATGATAAAAAGAAGCAAGATCATGTAATTTTGCCAAAAATTGACATTTCAAATAATCTTCCAAAAGCTGCACATGAAATTTAAAATATTAGGAAAATTTTGGAATTTGAATATCTTCTTTTAAAGTAACATATATTATTGAAAGATAACAGAAATAATATAGAGTAAATCTTTTTGACAGTTGTAATTTTTCTGTGTTAAGTGTGATTGAATGTATCCTTCAATTATAAAGGTACTCAGGATAGAACATAGGGCCAAAATCATCACTCAAATCCTTCTAATAATGGAAATCTTTCACATCAATTATTTCACAGGGTTTTCCTCAGATTATGTTTAATGTAGTTTTAGTTATAATAAAACCAGTATCCCAACTATACTTTATCTCTGTTCCACTCTATATCCAGGTGTGATATAGATATATAAAAATAAGTTACTCCATCTTCAGCTACTGCCATTGATGGAAAACTACAGTTTTTTTTACTCAGATGCAGGAATACAAATCTAATCTTTATAACACATTTTATTTTAGCAGGGATTTTAACATAAATTATCCTATTTCTCACTTGTATCAAAAATTCATAATTTCATAAAAAGGCTGAATAACAACCGTAAAGAGAGAACAATTTTGTTCCCTTCGTCTTAGCTATGTTTGGTTTTCACTTTTTTTTTTTTTTTAGTAGTTATCTGTGAAGGTCTAAGCACTAACAAGAAATAAAACCAAATGTTTCTATTTTTTATGAGAACAGCTTGCATACCTAATTTTTATTCTCTTTAGGTATGCATCAGTATGAAAGGCAGAAACTTCCTTCAACCATTATAAACTTAAGTAAAGCAAATTATTTACTTAAATTGATTTATTGAATATAGTATTCTGAAGTTTAGGAAGCACTGATATTATTATTTATATGATTGATTTATTACTCATGATATATCATGCATTTCCATAATACATAGATTGAATCTTCAGCACCTTGATCTAAAACAGAAAGGACACATCAAAAGAAGATAACATACTGTATAACTATTCATGTGTGTGAAGAAAAATTATTTGTGAAAGTATCCCTTCATCAGAAAAGAGACTGTTCCAAGGATGGAAGAAAAATGTTTTTTAGAGAATAAATGAAGTTCTGAAACTGAAAACTAACAGAAAACTCCAGAGAATTAGAAAAAGCAAAAGATGTGGGGAAAGCATAATATGCAGGGGAAGCAAATGCAAAAAGAGTGGAGTGATAGTTTTATGTCCTTGATGATCAACAGCCTTGAAATACGCAAGGTAAGAAACAAATTTAACGGACAATGTGTCAGAGCCTGAAAAGGATAATGGCTCAAACATTGAGGCAAAACCAGCTCATCCAGGTGCAGGAGACAGGACATTCCAAGGAGCAGGAGATAGGACATTCACTGTAAGGTGAATTGCAATTTACATATCAACAAGCAGCTAAGGAGCCACAGACAAAGGCCCGCTGGCTGATATGGGGGGGGCGGGGCATATGTTGGAGAGCACATAGCTCAGTCTTCCAATAGGCCCAGCGTGGCACTAACGGAAAAGCTGAGACCTTTTAAGATGGCCCAAGACCCTTCAGGACTTTACTATCTTTTGCAATCATCCCTCAGTAGCACCTGAACAGAAAACCAAAGATTATGCAAGCAGGCAATCCAGAGGACTATAAAGGCCCACCTTGTGCAAGCACTGGCAGTGCCCACCCACCATCCTGAGGACCACTTCGCCTACCAGTCTCACCGCAGGAACTGAACAAGACACCAGAGGACTCTGCACATCGCTGGATCTGAGATTACAAAACCCATCGTACATAAAGCGGAGCCATAAGGCTGGCAAAATCTTTCTCTCTCTTTTTTCTTTCCTATACTTCTATTCTTTTGCTTTCCTTTTTATAAGTAAATAGTAACATAAGATTTACAATCCCACATGTGCCACAAACTTTTTAGGTTTACCAGTTGAACCTACAATAACATAAATCCTTCTGCCACCAAATAATTTGCCAGTTAGGCCAAGCTGCAAAAATAAAAACCTTTTATTTATGGACCTTAAGTACTGTGTGTACTGTTTTCAGCCAAGGGGACCCATGAACTTCAGTCACATCTCTCCCCCACTCATACCTCTGGGCAGGACGTGACACAACGCGGAAGTGACATAAACAGCAATAATGAATGACAAAATCTCTTCAAAAGAGGAAAACAAATTATTAATGTGGAAACTGAATGTACAGTTGCATTCTCTTTTATCATCTCTCAAACAAAAGCTATCCTTTGGGAAAGACACCTCAGGTATGCTTTAGCCTAGCTATAAGCTACAGTATTTCTAGCCAGCTTATTGGTAGTCAAAAATTGTATGGACAAACCACAAAGAAGTAAATCCACTGTACTGCCAGACGCTATTAATACCAGCCACTACTTGCACACTGTATTTCGTCATATACCCACAGGTCATTGAAAGAAGAGCTTTCATTGAAACCTGAATATTCCAGTCATGTTCAAGAATATTCAAGTATTTTATTGTTGCTGAAATGTTTGCCAAAACCCCCACATTCCAACCATAGCACTTCCATTTTAAGTAGTCTTGACTAAAACTACTTATAACGTATTCTGCAGGACATAGAAAGGTGTTTTGTTGCCCTCAGAGAATAAGACTGTGCATGCAAGCACAGCAAATGAGTTTTTTTTTTTTCTGACTAGTAGCCCTGTTTGGTTTTGTCAAAAGCTTTACAGGGTTAATTGTCTCATCGCCAGCCATGCCAACAGCCAGGAGCACAAACCAATGAAAGGAACTTATTCCATCTGTCAAACAGTGCATGCCAATGTATAATAATATGATGCAGTGAGAAATTACACTACTTAGATAATACTTAAATTATATCTCTACAACTTCCAAAATAAAATAGAAGAAGCACAAAAAGTAAGTGGCTTGTCACTACAGAACAGGTTTACTGCCCTCAAAGCTAAGGAAGAACTGGACATGCTTTCAAGTGAGGCATCTGGGCCAACTGACCCTGACCCATGCAAGACCACCAGGAAGAAGTGATGACTGATGGTAGTGGGCGACTCCCTGCTACAAGGGACAGAGCAACCCATCTACCAGCTTGATTTGTTGTCTAAAGAAGCTTCCTGCTTCCCAGGATGCTGTGGAGAGACTTCTGAAACCTGTTCAGTCCTCTGGCTATTACCGTCAGATGTTCCTCCCTGTAGTCAACAAGGCTAGCTGGAGTGCATCAGTAGCAACTATAGACCTCTGGAGGCCCAGGTGGTGTTCTCAAGTATGTCCGCTGGTGAAGCTAAAAGGTGGAAAGAGGGAGGGGCTGATACTGCATGCCAACAACTGGTTGCAGAGCTGAGGTCAGTCACAGGGTTTAGATCTATGACCCTGGGCCCTCTTTAAGAATCAGCATCTGCTTGGGATAGATGAGATGCACCTCACTGAGTAGGTGAAGAATATCCTTGCCAGCAGGATTGCTGACATAGTAAGAAGAGCTTTAAATTAGGAACAAAAAGGTAGAGAAAGAATTACCAGCAGCCCTATGAGGGAGTGATGGGCAGGACTGACAAGCAAAGGGCTAGCATGGTAATGAGCACGTAAGTGAACAACAAATAAACAATAGAGGGCATAAGCATAGTAAACACGAGATTTGACATGTAAAAAAGGAAGTGCCTACAAGACATCATTATGAATAAAAAAAACCTAGACACTTTATATGAAAACAGCATGTTGGGGTGCCTCTCTGAAGTGCTAGTACAGTAATGCACACAGTATGGGCAATAAACTTGGGGAACTAGTGACCTATGCACAGTCGCAGGCCTATGATCTTGTTGAGATCATGGAGACTGGTTGGGATGGCTTACATTACCGAAGTGCTGCAATGAACAGATACAGGATCTTTAGGAAAGATGGGCTGGGAAGATGAGGAGGTGGAGTTGCCATTTATGTGAAAGGGATCTCCACAGGCTGGAGAAATGGGCTGTTAGGAATCTCATGCCATTCAACATGAGGAGATGCGGAGGCCCACAACTGGGGAGAAAAAAAACCCTTGCACCAGTATATGCTGGAAGCCATCGAGCTGGAAAGCAGCTTTGCACAAGAGGCCCTTGGGGTCCTGGTGAGCAGGTGTGTGCCACAAGTGAACAAGTGCCACAGCCACTTATGTGCCCTTGTGGCAAGGAAGCCTATTGTTATCCTGGGCTGCATTAGACAAAACATTGCCAGTAGGTGGAGGGAAGTGATTATTGCCCTCTACTCAGTATTGGTGAGGCCACAACTTACTGTTTTGGGCTCCTCAGTACAAGAGAGATATCAAGGGACTGGAGCAACTGCCCTGTGACAAAAGGTGGGACTTTGGCCTAGGTATCTCATCAAAGTTTATGAATACCTCTAAGGAGTGTTTAAAAAGAACAGTGCCAGGATCTTTTCGGTGCCACTCTTTGACAGGACAAAAGGTGATGGGCTCAAACTGACACACAGGAGGTTCTGTCTGAACATGAAGAAACACTTTTTGACTGTGAGGGTGACCAAGCCCTAGCACAGGCTGCCTAGAGAGGTTGTGGATATTTCCTTGGAGACATTCAAAAGCCGTTTGGACACAGTTCTGGGCAACTTGCTGTTAGGATGCTCTGCTTGAATATGGGGTTGGAGAACATGACCTCCAGAAGATGTGTCCCAACCTCAGCCATTTTGTGACTCTGTAAACACATTTAGAGTGACAGATTATACAAGTTGTTACTTTATATTAAAAAACAAACAAAAAAAAAAAAAGAAAAAAAATGCAAGCATAAATTAATCCAAAATAAGAAGTGTCTTAGTGGCTTTCTTCAAATATCAATAAAGTACTGTTAAGTGTTAACCAGTATATATATTTTATTCCTGAAAATCACTGTGGTCAGATCTCCTTTTAACTCTCTTGACTGTTGTGTTTGATACAATGCATCAGAAAAACAGTAACTAGTACATTTTAGATGTTATACCAAGTCTGATACATATATTGATTTCTAAATATCATGTATCTTGATCTCTCAACTACAGCAATAGAGTCACAATATTATCATTGTATAGTGACTGAGAAACAAGCTTATAGAAATGACTTATAGAATTCCACAGAACTATATACACCACTTTCTTCTGTCTTTGCCCTGACAGCACTCAGTTTTCATGCTCCAGATAGCTCAAATCTAAATGAGAAGGTCCTTCAACGACCTTGAATGAGTGTCTTCCCAGACTCTCTTGACTGTTCTCTCTCTGCTAGTAACAGAAAAATATGAAGATAGTACACAGACAGGGAACATACCTATATTTCTGTTTCTTTGATCTAAATAAGAGATCTGTAGCTCTTTGGACCTTGTTCCTACATATTTTGAGTTACAATATTCTTCACTGTAGGCTGTATCCTTAGTGTAACACTTGTACATGTAGTATCTGATTGCCAAGTTTCTCTGCAGAATTCTTATTCAGATCTTTCCTTGTGATTCATGCCTTTATACCCACAGCTATATTCTTGTAATTATCCAGGTTGGGCTCCAGTATTTCTGGGGACAAATGTCAGTGTTCAACTACTCTCAAACACTCTAAATGTTGCATTGTGGAGAAGTATGGCAAAATGTGCCATTTATTTCAGAACTCAGTATAGACCCACAGACAAATCTTCACTGATGTGTTTCCACTGCCTCTGTATGCAACCTCCCCCTAGTTTCCAGGTTCCAAAAGCAAAGTTTTTGATAACTGCTACTTCCAAGAAATCTTATCACAATTTCGCTCTTCCATTAAGTTTTGCACTTAACAACTTTCATGTAACTAAGGTCTCAAAATTGTAACATATCTGTGCTGATTCAGCTTGTGAAAATGTTTTTTCAATGCTTGATGTGACTTATGCCTTCCCAGAGACAGCATCTCTCCCTTTTTTTTATTTTTTATTTTTTTTAAATAATAACTAAAATATTTTACTGTAAAAGAGAAGAGGCAGTGTCTTCTTTTTCCCCTTTCACTTCAGTCTAGCTACTTTGTCACTCATCGTGTCTGTTTAGGGTAATAAGAAATTCATTTCATCATACCACAAGAATAGGTGCCTCTCTGTGTGTCTTGCTACTATTAATTTCTATTAGAGACAGGGAATTTGATTCTGTTGCCTAACTAAAGGCACTTGGTGCCAGTTTAGATGTCCTATGGAATCTCACCTGATCTTCATTTACAGCTCTAGAAAGGAGTATGTCTTTTATAGGTCCCCCATGTCACAAACATCAGCTACATTAATATGTCCGAGGTACTCTACCACTTCCAAAATACTACTTGACGTGTATTTAGGCAACTAAATACCCCGCAATGACTTATACTTGTGATGTGGTTGCAGATCCCATTCAATGGATTCACATTTATGGGACCTTTGCAGTTACTGCTACAGAACATTTCACATCCATTTAAATAAAATTTAAAATTACAAGCCTTATTTCACTGTTTTTACTGTGTAATTTAACAAAGCTTACAGATATGTACCTACCTCCCCAGAGTTTTTGAATCAGGGTTTTTTATTACTTTAATGCTTTTTGCTTTTATCTCAATGAATTGAATGTGATGGTGGTTAGTGAGTGTATGTCTAAATCTGTACTTCCTTGCAAAATGCTTGAATCTGAACTTTCTAAACTTCTCTAAACCCCAGACTTAGTATTTATAATCTCATGGATAGTCCTAATATCCTTCAGGGAAATTCTTTTAGGAGGGTGAAAATGATCCTGGCAAACAGGCGTACTTCCCTTCAGTCAATGAAAACAAAGCTATACTTTTCTGCTATAGGTTGACATCTTTGACTTGGTCTTCAGTGAAAACATGTATACAAAATCATTTCAGTATAACTTAAAATATTTCTACCTTTCGCTTGATTTTTTTAATTGCTAAAGTGACCTTCATGTCGCTGGTTTTACTTACTTTAGCTGTGTAAGCTGGTCTTTTTCACTAAAACCTCATTTGAGTTGGTTTTGAAGGCAGGCAATATGTTCCCTCAGCCACTCATCTGGCACTCTCAATGTTTGAAGCAGGAAAAGTTTTTTCTTGAAAATCAATATACACAATAATTCATTCAAGATTTCTCTTTGCTGCATATTTTTCAAGCCTTTGGAGAGTTTGTTCTAAGACCTGTGTCTCTCCCAAATTTTTATATCATTTGTCATTTGAAACAAATTGCTTGATATTCAGTAGATCAATGAAATCTAGTTTTCTATGAACTTGTGTCCTTTGCTTCTCTGCCTGTTCACTTTCTATCCAAAACCACGACACTCAGCAGGAGACAACATGTGCCAAGGCTAATCCAGACTACAAATCCACAGACTGCTACTAACAAATGAAAGGCTGATGACTGACAAGGCACTGAAAATGAACTGATCTTGCACCTGTTGGTTGTCACCTTGTTTCATGGTTGAAGAGTTCTGTGCTAACTATGAATCACAGATGCTTGTCAGTTTAAAACATCCATCAGCATATTTTCAAATAGATTAAACAGAAATTCTAGACCAAGCAAAACATGACCTTTATTAGTTGCATCTTCCAGTTGCAGTTCTTATGTCAAGGCCTAAGAAATTTTGGAAGTGTCAACTTTTTCCAAAACTTAGCAGATATTGCTGCCAAGGCATTCACAGTGTTTCTATCTGCCCCCACCCAAAAATCAAATTTCCGTATTTCCACAATAAGTCACAATTATATAAACCACAATTCTAGCTAGATTTAAAGGCTGCAAAAGTTGTTATTTAGCATTTTAGATTAGATAAGATTATGTCAATGAAGAGCTGGCTTAGGTGAGACTTCTTCCATGTAGAACAAATAAATCTTCATAAGAAGAGAGGAGAGGAGAGGAGAGGAGAGGAGAGGAGAGGAGAGGAGAGGAGAGGAGAGGAGAGGAGAGGAGAGGAGAGGAGAGGAGAGGAGAGGAGAGGAGAGGAGAGGAGAGGAGAGGAGAGGAGAGGAGAGGAGAGGAGAGGAGAGGAGAGGAGAGGAGAGGAGAGGAGAGGAGAGGAGAGGAGAGGAGAGGAGAGGAGAGGAGAGGAGAGGAGAGGAGAGGAGAGGAGAGGAGAGGAGAGGAGAGGAGAGGGAGAGGAGAGGGAGAAGGAGATGGAGAAGGAGATGGAGAAGGAGAGGGAGAAGGAGAGGGAGAAGGAGAGGGAGAAGGAGAAGGGGGAGGGGGAGGGGGAGGGGGAGGGGGAGGGGGAGGGGGAGGGGGAGGGGGAGGGGGAGGGGAAGGGGAAGGGGAAAGGGAAGGGGAAGGGGAAGGGGAAAGGGAAGGGGAAGGGAGGAAGGGAGGAAAGAAAGGAAGGAAGGTAGGAAGGAAGATAGGAAGGAAGGAAAGAAGGAAGGAAGGAAAGAAGGAAGGAAGGAAGAAAGGAAGGAATGAAGGAAGGAAGGAAAATTTCTCAAAACAAGCAGCTGTTTAAATCTTTCAGATGTGGAAATCTGTTTCTTGTTTGTAGTGAGAACCGTTCTTATCAGAGCTATATATTTGTCTACCTGCTGTAATGTGCCTAGCAGCTCAAGAACTAACTATCCACACTTGCTTGATTTGGGGCTCTCTCACTAGTATCATCAGCAGGGAAAACCCACCAAAATTCTCACATATAGGCTAAATGAGGGATGTCTGTGTGTTACCTGAGATGTCTGAGTCCTTCAGCATATATTCTGCCATGTCCTACCTCAACTGTATGGCCCAGGATGCTGAGGTGACTGTGTGTCCAATAAAATTACAGCAGGTAGTCTTACAGAGGTTTTTAGTGATAGTTTGGTCAATAATTGAATTTCTGACTGAAAGGGGTCACATATAATGCCTGAAAACATTCGCCTGAGCAAATTCATTAGCACTATTGATCCTGTAATAGTGGATAAGGAAAAAGAGCAGTTCTTGCTTTTGGAGCTTCATAGAACATCTGAGGCCAACACTTGTTTTTTTTTTCCTCCCACTGCAGAATTACCTTATCTCCTTTCCATGTTATCTCATGGTCAATAACATCCTGAAATCGTATTCCTGAGATGCTGGTTATGGCCAGCCTGTGAGACTCACAACAAAAATCCAGAAAGTAATAGGAGTAGGAAGTACAAAGGGGAAATGTCTTGGAATATATAAGGACCAGATAATCATTTTATTGTCACCTGACTATTAGGCAGTGGCATGGTACTGTCATTTCTCACCTAGGCCAAAAACTGAACCTGTAGTATGTGTAAGAGGGATAGGTACATCGGCTGAATGTGAGTATGGTTGCAGTTGCAAAGCCAAGTATGTCTTTTCTGATGAAGTGCTCCGTAAAGGAGTCTTAGCCAAGATACAAGCAAATTATTCTGGGAACTGAATATCGCAGACACTGTGGTGAGGAAGTTTCCACCAAAGTGGTGGAGAGAAGGCTATCTGCAATTAAGAAGGGGGAGATGAAGAAATATGTTTTGAAGGAGAAAGAGGATTTGGGAAAGGAGTTCATGAAGACCTGTGGAATGAAATGAAGACTTAGGTGTGAAAAATACACGTAGTGTGTATGTGGACAGTGTCAGACAAAGTTGTCTGAGCATATGAGCCATGGTAACATTGCAAACAACTTTATTTTGGGAGTGCTCAGGGGTACTTTCTTGCACAGGCTGTGAACAGAACAAGTTTCTGTGGTGGTCCTGCTGATATCTGTACTGGTTATACACATTTATATTGATACCAGAACAGTCTTCTTGGTATTAGGTTATGTGATAAAAGTCTGATCCCTGTACACACAGAGTGACACAGGCAGCTGAGGAGACCCCAGTCACATGTGGGGATATGGATCCACAGCAGCATCACTTCTACCAGGCTACCAGATTTGGCAGCTCCTAACACTGAGAATCTGCAGCTGAATTTTATATGATAAATTATTAATTCAGTTGCAGCAATTGAGGATGCACATTAACTACTTTTGGGGATAGTAAGGCTGAGTGCAGCAAGGTGATAGGACAAAGCATTATTGTCACAGATGCAAATAATTAGGCACTTTCTACTGTAATTCCTCATTTTGATATCATTTTTTAGAATATCATCATCAAATGTAAACACTATTTTTTTGAAACAACTGTCAACCCCAAAGACATTTTAGCCAGCACTGGAAAGAATGAATAGCCTCTACTGACTGACAAAATACAGGAGCCCAGTAGAAAACAGACTACAAAACTATTTAAAATAAAGATAATTGCAGGCCTGCTCCTTTATAATGTATTGATGGATTTAAAGTGTATTTATGGAAGGTAAACCATTGTTTCACAAACCTGTAAATGTCTAATAAGTCTGGATTTCAGCAGGCACTGATTACACTTTCCAAGGCTGCAATAAGGCACCAGAAACAAATATACTACCGTTCTTGAACCCGTTTCAGCACTGACATCTGACCTCATGTGGCTTTCTATATCCTGAAATTAGTTGTAGACTGTTGCTCATCTCACCTTGGTCAAAAGAAAGCAGAGGCTTTGATGCATGATCTGAATTGTAAAGACAAATCATGTCTAAGCTGGGTGGCAGCAAAATCCAGCAACTTTGCAAAGACACTTCTAAAAATTTGAAGAAGAGCAAAGTATTGCTGTGTAAAATGGCAATACTAAACACAGCTGGTAGATGACAGCCATGATAAGCATGGCAAAAAAAAAAAAAAAAAAAAAAAAAAAGAAGTTGCTGTTTGCCAGATTTACCTATCCCTTCTGGAGCTCCTTTTTTCCTTCTTTGTATTTTCTCAACCTTGTAAGGTTCATCAAGGACACTTTTGTATGGGACCCTTTTAGAAGGGCTGCATGTCAGAGCCAAAGACAAAAATTAAGGGGGTGCAAGATGGACTCAGCACTGCCACAAGCTTCTGTGAAGTAAGTCTTGAGCTCAGCAATGACATATTTTCACACATACCATTTTGTTGCTGTTGTTGGTGTTTTTAACAAGGACAGTGGGAAAGCCTCTTATAATGTGGACATGACTGAGTGTTCCAGCACAAAGAAGCAGTTTTGGGGAGAGTATGGACAAGGTCACGAGGTTTCTTAATGTCATAATCTGTGATATTCAGTAGTGAAGTTTGCTAAAAGTTGGCAGTTTCACAAGCTTTGAATAAGAAATTCCACTTCCCCACACCGCCACAATATCTGAACAACCTGTTCTATATATTTCTTCAGTCCTTTGTACTACCAGATGACATACTTACATTATTTTTGCAAAAATGCATTCTTTTTTCAGAGGTTTTTCCCATATTTTTAGTTGTCTGTATTTGTATACCTTTAATATGTGTTTGTTGTTGATTTATTTTAAAGTGTGATAAAGTCTAGAAATCTTTTCTTTCTTCATAACGTGAGTTTTAGTACTTTTATTTCCGTACATATGTGGTTAACATGAGATTTAACATATTTTCTTGTGCACTAGTTATAACAGGCAATATATGTATCAGCAGAACTAGCATGAGTTTCAGTGAAAAGATCTTCTAAAGTAATGGTATGATGTGGTAAAATTATTTAAATGTAGTGGAAATAGGACATACTTACCAACTTTTTAATTAAATGCTCCAAAATGGAAGATAGTTTGGTTTAATAGATTATGTATTTTTTAATACCTTCTTTTGACTCATTTAACCAGATTTGTTACTCTTATAATATAGTTTAATTTTATCCTGCCTGTATTGAAGTAAATGTACATTTTCCACTATGCTGCCTAAACTGAATCAATAGAACTTTCATAGATCTGTTTTAAGTAACAAGCTTTTGCCTTTCTGCAGCTTTTCCTACAAATGTATTTATTTCCCCGTATACTGTCCTGGTTTTGTTAAAAACAACACAAGTTTCTCTTTTAGTTAATTTTTCTTTCAGCTAAGTTCTTCTTAGTAACTGCACTTTTCTGAAGTTGGATACAAGTTTTGGTAGACATAGCAATGGAATGTAAGGTCACTGGTAATGATACACGTCCTGTAAGTGAGAGGGGCAAGGAGGAGTGGACTGAACAGGTGACTAAAACTGATCAACTAAGTATTCCATCCCATTCATGTGATAGTTCATACAAAAGTGGGGAATTCATGAGGGTCTTGCTCTTCTTCGACTACGGCCGACATCTGGGGAGGACCCTGCATGCCATCCCTTCAGATCTGAGGCCTAGTGACAGACCCTGCATCCTTGAATACAGTTCTGGGTTGCTGCAGAGTCCAACCCAGGACTTCCAAGTGCCTGCCCTGCAGTTACTGGAGCAGTGCTGAGCTTTGCCAGGGAATTCAAAATTGGTTTTGTATATTTTGTATTATTTTCTCTATTTTGTTAGTGGCATTAGTAAAATATTTTTAACTTTTACCAACTTGCAACTCCTCTCTCTCTCTCTTTGCCTCTCTTTGCTTTCCTATTGTCTTTACCTAGTGAGGGGGACTGAGAGCGGGGAGGGAGTGGGGCGGTGAAGGAGAGGGAGTCAACCAAGCATCTGCCATGCTTTATTGTCACCCTGCAATCAATCCTTGACATACACTTATAGCACAATTTGAATTAATGCACACCTTCTACTGCAAATAGTTTGATTACTTAAGGTGTCAAGTAGAAAGCTATGTAGTTGAACTGGGGAAGACCAAGTTTGTTGTATTTTTTTCTCCCACTAGAAAGCTGGCCTTCATCTTTCTCTAGAAACTTTTATTCATGGAGGTCTCTTGCACATTAATGCTATATATGTTAATTGCAACTTCTTAAATTAATACTGACTTATTAGCAGGAGTGTCACTTAGGCCAGCAACATCCATCTTTGCTTAATATCTGTGCCATTAGTATAGAATTGACTCAATAAAAGCTATGTGTATAATGCACAAGTATTTGTATAAAAATGTTAACCTTTATAACAGTTTTCTAACATTCAAATTAATACAGCCATTTAAATGTAATTTTCCTATAGTATTTATGTTAAACAGTATCATCAATGTGTGTGTGTGTAAGGAAGGGGGTTTAATATTAAAATATTAATATATTGATGGTTAATTTTGCAGGAAATGATTTGATACATAGGAAAAAAACTACATTTTCCTCTTTTTGATGTGACCATGTGGTATTCTATTTAAAATTTAAAATTATAGTCTTTATAAAACACTATAATCTATTTTTATAGCTAAGACCTCAAAGTAACCTTTTCATTTGATTCAGTTAAAGGTCTTTTGCTTATTTTTTCCCATTACCTTAAAATGCAATCTATCTGTATTCTTAACATTGCAATATTATCCAAGCACTATATCAGAAATACTAAGTAAAAATGTTACTGAGATCTCCTATCTGAACTAACCACTATTTTTTAAAGTTGGGAGATTATTTTTCTTCTTGACTGTTGCTACAAAAGTGTGGTAGATGTTCTTATTCTTTGTTAACTACTACTCAAAATGAGAACATAACAAAGTCAACACGCTTTTTTTCAGTTTTGTGAGAGGGGTTATATGGTGGCTATCAGCCTAATAAGTGTGGACTACACAAATGAACGTTTTTGAATCTGTGGGGTTTTGGCCCTAGAAATTGGTTGGCCCTCTCTCATGTTTATCTTTCTCCCCCCCCCCACCTCCCCCCCTTAATAAACTGCTACAAAAAACACACAAACAAAGCTATCTCCCTTTATAGTCCAGGGTGGAAAAAAAAAATGCACTCCATTGGTTCCAAAATTATGATAATTCTTCCTTCACTCTCATTCAGTCTTTCAAGCTATTGAATTTCCTACACATTCTATACTGTGTTTGGCACCTTTCTCCCTAAGACATCATAACACAATATGGTCAAGCAAGACCTTGAAACTTGTGTTTAGGGTTCCCCAAGCTCCTTTATAATTTCCAAATAGTCTTCAGCCACAGTCACTCATATGGCCCATTCAGTCCCACATGCTTATCTATCTGTCCTTCAGAATTCTACAAACTCAGGTAGGGCTTAACACAATCCTTCATCTGACTTATATCCCAAATGTCTCAGTGCTCCCAGGTACTTATTTACTTAGTTTTGGTTTGTTATTCATCATCCTCACTTTTTTAGTTCCTTTTACTTTATTTCCTCTTCAGAAATTCCCTGCTAACAATGCAAACATCTTACTGTGGTATCTTGACTTTCTCCAAAACAGCTTAATAAGTTTTTTCTATATTTTTAGAATTTAGAATATATTAAGAATATATTTAGAATTTAGAATTTAGAATATATTAAAAGAATCATATATATGACCATCTGTTTAGCAGAAATCAGTTTCATTAGATCTAGTCCTTCTATCACAAGCTCATAGCATTTAAATTTTGAGGGCAAAAGGTACACTTTGGCTTCAATTATCTTTGAAGTGCATAGTTTGGAGGGATGATTTTAAGGAGAAAAATGCACTATGACTTCTGTGGAACTCAAATGTATTATCTAGAAATAAATCTAAATTTAACAAATTGCTGTGGTGGTTTCGCTTATCCTGACTTTTTTACGTATTTGAAAACCTTTGAAAAGGATTAAGTTTTCCTCAAACAAAAGTTTTCAGGAGAAGGAGTAGGATGCAGGGTCCACTATGCTTAGCAAACAATGAAGTTGGAGTTCTCTATAGTCTGTGGAGCATCTGTTCTACACATTTGTGCAAATCTCTTATTTTACTTTTTCTCATACTGAAAACTGGGACACACAGAAAACTGTAAATTGGGCTTCACATCCTCATATAAGATAAGCAAGAGGTGATGTGAATAAAATACACCACAAGAAACAGCAAGGAAATTTGAGACACTAAATAAAAGCTGCAGTGTTTTTCCAGGTTTTTGTTTTATTTTTAAGGAATATGAGGAAACAGTGTTATTAATAAAACTCTATTTTAATAAAAGGGTTGACGAAGTCAATGAGCAGAACAGGAAATCTCTGCACTTGAGGAAACTGATCAGAATTCACTCTTCATGGCAAATTCCATGAAAAAAAATAAATGGAACAGAGTAGCATTTTTGGGTGATGTGCGTTAATCTGAAATAATTAGTAAAAGAATAGGTTTAAGAAAAACAAGGTGTTGAATACACAGGAGGTTGTTCTGTAGAGCTGCGTGAAATGACAGTGGCTGAAACATCTGACAGAATTCAGTTTCACCTAGTAACTTGAAACTTAAGACTATCCCTACAATGTTCATTTATCTCCTTTGAGCCTTTATACCTTATGAGACAGGTGCATCATTTGACATAAGAACCATAACAGCTTTTTATTTTCCAGGTTATAATGACAAATATATGTATTGATTTGTGTTTGAGTTTAATGTAAGCCCATACAGCTAAAAAATATGAGTAGAGCTGGAAGTGTTCAAACAATCCCATTATTTCAGAATAATTACCTTCTGTGGTCTACTATTTGAGATAAAACAGAGGACAGCACAGCAAGTTATTTTGTTTCTGTAGTGCTTATGTTAAACAATTTGTGGTTATTGTTGATTGCCCCCTTAGAAATAGTCAGGAATTGTCACCCTATGACACGTTTCTGTAGTTGTTGTCATGTAGAATATACCCCCATGGTTTTACAGCTTGGATAGAGAAAACCTGTTTTTCTGCTTGTTCCAATATCATTCCTCCTTCAGATTGTAATAGAACTGCAATGTGTGCCAGAACTTGCTGTTGTGATGAGCTTTGGAGCACAGTTTGTGCACGCCTTCAGGAACTGGAAGATGTAGCCATGGGTAGTCAAGAGCCAAAAAGCCTCTTCCTGCAAGCTCTTATACGATTGAGGCTTCATCTGCAATAAAGTAGTATGCACAAGAGATTATGGAAATGATTTCCCAGCCTCTCTTCTGTTACTGCTGAAATACAGTAAATCTTACTACTTACTTAAATCTTACATCATAAAATCCTATGGCTCTGTCTATAGGAAATGAAGTTCTTACAATGGTAAAAAAGGTGAAGATGTACATTCATTGAAATACAGGACTGGTGGTTATATATTCAAATAACAAGACAGATTAGAGTGCCATACACATAAAAAACAAGTAATTCTGTTTATTTGAGATGGAAAGAGGGATTCTGAAGAAGATAATCCAGTCTCTGGATTTCTGTGTGCTAAAGCCTTTCTTCTTTCTATGGTAAACTTGGACATCCCATGAGGACAACCGTCCCACACAAAATAATATGGCTATATTTTCTTTATATATATGGAAACACTACTATTTTTATTATTGGTGAATGAACAAATAATGAAGTAAAAGACTCTTCCCTCCAGTGGTTTCTGACTGTGATGTGGTCACCTTTCTGCTTATGTATAATAATTCACAAATTTTTTTTCTTTGACTATACCTTTCCCTCTACACTTCCTCTTTGTCCTCCAATGCTTCGTATCTCTACAGGTATCTCTGTGACAATAACTAGCATAGCATCTGACTGTCTCACGTGTATTAACAGATGGCAATTACGGTTGTCAGAAATTCTACCATAAAATAATCATTTATTGTAAAATGGCTTTGAACAAATTAAAAATAATTGCTAAGCATTTTTTTCCTGAAAATAATGGCTGAAAAATATAACATTTTCTGCATTCGGATACTTTACACATTAAAAAAAAAAAAAAAAAAAAAAAAGAGTCAGATTTAAAAGGTTTAAAATAAGTAATAGGAAAAAAGAAATCATTTCCCAACCAGGTCTGATAGGAGAGCTCAGTCTAAAGTCTAATTCCCATTTCCCTTGTGCACAGAGACACAGAAAGAGGTCTGGTATTAGTTAAAATTGATGTCCAGGATAATCTGAATAAAGACTTTCATTTACTGTGTTTTTAATTGTGAATGCTGACCTCAGCAAAAATAATCTATTCTTAGCTGTGCTTTCAAGCAATACTTTCAATGAGTGAAAGCCCTACATGCTTAACCAGTGACATATAGCATATATTGTTGAAACACTTGTTTGCTTGTAACCTTCTTAATCTCTGACAGTTTATATTGTCTTTTGTCCTGCCATCTATTTTCAGGGGAAAACAAAACATTAAAAATAGGAGACAGATATATTTATTCCTCAGATAAGAAGAAAAATAGAAAGAGAATATGAAACACAGAATTTGTATTTCAATGTTAAATATTTATTACATACAAACTCTTTTTTTTTTTTTTTTTGTCTTCAGCCATTCCCCATCAGATAAGGTCGAAATATTTCCTTTTATTTCCTGCCCCAGGCCACTTGCATGCAATTTCTTTGGAATGACTGGTAGTATCATTTAATACTGCTTAATTTCCTTGCTTTGAATAAAAAAGACAAGCATTAAAATACATGTGTTTTACTAAAAAAGGAAAACACTTGCACCTTTATATCAATTTATTAAGTTTTATTGTTTTCCCAGACTTTTAAACTCCATTATGCTTTATGAAAACTAACAAAATTAAACCTTATTTCTATATTTCCTTGTGGATGATTGGCTCAACTAAAATCTCTCCACTGGCCTTACTTGTGAAAACTGTAGTATTAATTTCTAGTAATTACTTTTATTGGATAAAGAACAACCATTCAAATTCAAGAATGGAAGGACAAAATAGCAAGCTAGCAAACACAAGCTTTCCTTACTAAAAAATTCAGTCTGAAAGGTTTAGGATTTCATGGTCATTTAGAAAAACAGTTTTAGTTCTGTCATGGAAAAATTACTCAGTGAATTAGAAACTGTTTTTCTCTTAATGGATCACATAAAAGGTTAGTCGTGGTTTATTTTCTCATTCTGTTTCAAAATGACATTTTGCAAAAAGATTTACATATTTTGAAAACAAATGTAACACTCCCTATCATTCCCTCTCTTTTTCCATCTTACCAAATATGCTATAAGCACACACAATATGCCTGATGAATTACATTCTGACACTGCTGGAGTAGTTCTCATAAGGTCTGTCTGCAAAGCCAAAACCACTGAGATAAATTATTGTTATTACTGTGCTGTCTCTATGAATTTTAGAATGAAATAGAATTTTAAAATTGATTAGGAGAAGATTATCTTGCTCAGGGTAGGATGCTTCATTTAAATCAGTTTTGTTTGAGCCAATGTGCAGAAGTTTTGTTTCCTATCTAGGGTAACCATACGGCTGAAGCCAGTAAGAACACTTATTTACGCCTCTAGGGGTTCCAGAATTGATAATTCATCCATATATGTAAAAAGCTGGAGGGAAGAAAAATCTCTTTCCATTTTGGGTTAGTCTTAATCAAGAAATAACTTCTGAGAGATCAAAATGGCACCAAGTAATATGATGGTGTTACAGATCACTAGTATGAATAATAGCCTGGTATTTCCAGAAGGCTACGATTTCACAAGTTATTTCCACAGGAATTCATGTTGTCACACAGTGAAATCTAAAATCCATTATATAAGCAGAAACGTACCAATTATTTCAGCGAGAGGAAAGTCAGCTATCACCCTTCATGATAATCCCTCTACCAAGTAATAACTTGTGTACATGTTCTTCTTACATATAAAAACTGACAGCTTAAGTTTCCAAAAAATAACAGGAATGTCTTTTTCTAGTTTTGTACCGTGCAAGTAGATGTCTCCTTAGTCACATAGTGAGATTAAATTTGGAATATTATAAAACCTTAAAACTCACTCTGCATTGAGAAAACATTATCCTTTATTTTGTTATTGCAAAACAGATAAAACTGTAATATGATTCTCACTGTGACAAATTTGCATCTCATATTCTGTCTCCCTAAATATATTTAGTTTAATGAGCAGTTCAAGGAATTCCTCCTTTTATTTAGTTTTCTCAAGTTTTAGGTTTGTTATAAAACCTCAGAGCACCTAGATTCTGTGGTTTGTGATCTCTTAGCACTTCAAGTCTTGTAATGTCAATCACAGGAAAATCATAAACCAGCATGTGTGTTTATGTATGCATATCATGCCCTAGCAAATAAACTACCACAAAATCACCACTCGCAAGTGTATCCATGATTATCTTCATCTATACCAAGCAATTACAAATTACCATCAGCAATCAATAATATAGTATCAATCAAAATTATAGCAACAACAGTGGCAAAACCAAGAATGTATATACTACCACAGATTTCTACAAACTTATTAGTGAGGCAAACTTCTCAACAATTTAACAGCAGATATATTTATGATAGATCACTTATATGGATTTATAGCTCTGATATGGAGTGAATTTGACCAGCTTCAGAAGGGGCCAAATAATCCCAGGGAAAAGAACAAGCCAGTCCCAGAGGGGGACCCAACCATCCCAGAGGTGAGAAGGACAAACCAAGCCAACTCCGAAAGCGAGCTCAAAGGGGGACCAGTCAGACAGCAGGCAGTCTCACTTCAGAGATGATCTATTTCACAGGGTCTGGAGTCAGACAGGCATCCCGGTCGAGAGTCCAACATCTTGCAAAAGGCCTATGTGAAGAGTTTAGCCTGTGTAGAAAAGAAAAAGTGTGTGCAACATGGGAAGTTCTCAGAGAGAGACTTCATTTGGGGTAAAAATTAAATCCTTCTTATAAAGACATGAGTGGGCATAGGACATCACCACTTTGAACAGCCAATATATGCTGTTAATTTTGATTTTTCATCTGTAATCATGCTGTTTTCTATTCTTTCAGACCCGTTTTATTTTCCCAGAATGTCCGCACCTTTTCAGATGATAAATTGCCGTTGCAGTTCCTTGCTTTCATGCTTACTGATGGTATCTGAGGATGTCTCCGGTTTCTAGGTACTGCAGCTGTGCTTCAAAGAGGCCAGATGCACTTTTGAAGGAGGTTCTTGATTCCCAGGCCTGGTCCTGGACTTACAGTTCCCAGGCACGCAGGCAGTTTCTCTGTCAGGAATTTTCAGCAGACATTTTCTTCTGTTGAGTAATTTTACCCTTCTAATCAGACCAACTTTATGGCTGCCCACATCAACCTCATTTAACACAATTAGTTATGCCTCCACATAAGTACTTCATTGATCTGTAGTTCAGCATTTTAAATAGGATTTTGCACTTTTGTAACCTAACATACGTTAGGAAGTCTTAGCGCATAGTACACAAACCTGCTATTTGCAAGCTTAGACCCAGATTTCATTTCTAAACACTAGAATTTATGGACTGATATTTTTCATCCTGAAAACTAATTTTTAAAATACAACATTTCAAACCATATTCTAACAGATTGTAGTAACTCATTGTGCAAAATAGCGTGTGATTAAATCAGCATACCTTTCTGGTATTTGGCGGGTAGGAGGCTGATTGCTTGTTTGATGGATCTTCAATCATTCTGCATCTAAAACTTGAAAATTTTTTCTTGGTTGCTATATTAACTTCCTCCAAATGTATCTACTGCTTGTTCTCTACACACCTCCTCCCCATCCCCTGCAACAAAATTCTGAACAAGAATTGAATGGTATATGAATTATACAGCATAACGCAAGTAAAATGTCTTGTACTGGATGTCAGTAAAAACATTCCTCAGAGTACCTGAACAATAAGTATGCTTGTCCTCTGTGTTCTGTTATATATGCATGGTAGCTAATAGTTTTAAACTTTGATGAAACACTGACTCATGCCAATAATTGTTCTATACTCTTCTCACACATGTTCTCACAATAAGAAACTTAATGACAAGTCCCATTGCAAAGTGCTGCTTTCCTATCCAAAATTTGTTGACAGGAAAACCAGGCCGGGACTTTAGCCACAGCTGAAAAAATACATGCATTTGGGAGAGGGGTACTCAGAGAGAATTCTGTTAAACATATTTTCTCACAAGATCTATCTAATAATTATATTGCATGCATAATGGCATGTACAAAAGGTATTATATTATTCATCCACAAAGTACATTTCTTGTCTTTCAGAGTACTAGCATTTGTTTAAAAATATTATTTCCATTATTTAACTCCTGTTGTTATGCTTTATCCTTGTTAGTCCACAGAAATGAGTCTGAGGACTGCCAGTGACAGTGACAATACAACAGCCAGGAGGTTCCTTTTTGATTCGATAGTGTCATGTCAAACAACTGCATCAATGAAAAAAGCCAAGTTCTCATAGTGTCCTTATTGAACAGAAGGAATTTTGGAACTGAGATGATCCTGCTAGAATTTGACATAAACCTGTAAGAAGACTAGAAATTTCATTTAGTGGCTTAAGATCATGAAACAATCTATTCCTTGCTGAGTCTGGCCTTAATCTTTTGTTCTAGGGATGAAGAGGAAGCTTGTTACTCTGCATGTCCTTGCTGGACAAGTTTGGTTATTCTCTGTAGTTGCATAAGAAATTAATAATATGTTGTAAATGGCAGTTGAGACACCTCACTCTCCCAGAGCTGATGGAGAATTTTAACTCTTAGTTATCTGGAATAGAATCTTATCAGACGTAATTCAGCATGTTTTATCTTCAATGAAGCAATTTTGTATGAACTGTTGATCCAGCTTGGTATAACCAGGTATCATGAAAGAGTGTTCATCGCAGACTTAAACTTTTCACGCTACACATTGGTGGTCTGAGCTAACCAGCTTTTTCTTCATATTTCCTATACCCCTTCTTACTTTCTGACTTTTTCACATATGGACTTTACACTGAGATTCTCTTTGGCTAACACATCAATGGAGAACAATTGTGTTAGCTTTGATTTCTGCCCACTATGAACTAAGTCGTAAGTTCATGGCTCAATTTTTATCACTTTTTTTCTTTTCTTCTTTTAAGAAATAAAAACCCCACACATACTCTGTCTTAGCAATGCAAATGTATCTTGGAAATCTGCATTAAAACTATTACAAAATTATTACATCTGGAAGAAGAATTAAAAAAAAAAAAAAAACAACAAACCATACACAAGGCAAAATCGAGTAGTGGAATTAGCATGAAGAAGAGACAAACATTATCTCTGATCCTTTGCCATTTAAAGTCATCTGAGTAAGGGCTTAGGGGGGATTTGGTTTCTGTAGCTGATACTTTAGTTAGAGTGCGAATTCCATAGTGGCTGGAGATGTTACACCATGAGATGTGTTATTACATGATACTTCTTAGCCAAAACTAATTACAAATTTAATTCCCTTCAATGTTGATTTTACCCTGGAAAAACACTGATAGTGGCGTATTTGTTGCATCTTCTGTGTGACTATGACTACAACAAATTATTTGTTTTGTGAGAGATGTTTTCAAAAGTTATTTATACCTATAAAGGCAACATTTCTGAAATTAGATGTTTTTAGTACGAGTTGAAAATGCTGAAAACATCGATATAGGTGCGTCTACATTAGTGTTCTACCTTGTATCAAATGTACTGTTTAAAGAAAAAACCTTAATTTTCCCATTATTCACATTTTAGCACACATCACAGAGCAGTCTCAGAGTACACTATCTGAATTTCCTTTGGATGCAAGCAAATCAGATGTTCTTCAGCAGAATTTTTGTCTGAATACCTTTTAATAAAAATATGCTGAGGTTAAGACATTGAGCTTTCAAAACTCATAATGCTCAGCAAAGTTTCAGATAGAAAGTATCTGAGGCTCAAAGTAAAGTCTCAGTGTCGCTTCTCCAGGGAGATCTGAGTGAAAACACTGAACTTTTTCAATCTGGAGGTGTACACTTCAAGTTTTCTGTTTTATGATAACGTTGAAATGTTGGGTGTTTTTG
Source organism: Columba livia (assembly GCF_036013475.1). Lineage (NCBI taxonomy): Eukaryota > Metazoa > Chordata > Aves > Columbiformes > Columbidae > Columba > Columba livia. The sequence continues at coordinate 104,383,777 of NC_088602.1, read as the reverse complement.
TTCAAAGGAAAAAAAGAAAGGGGGGGAAGATAAAAAGTAGCAAAGCAACACTTTGTTGAAACAGTGAAACAAAACAAAGTTTTCATTCTCTGGCCAGCTCTAATATGCAGTTTACTTAGTAAAGTTCTTTGATCCATGGATGACATTTCTATATAGGAATTATACCATTAGATCACTTTGAATTGTTATAATTTTTCATTCTGTTGTCTAACAGAAGTCAGCCAACTTGAAAAAATGTTGTAACAGAAAAACAGAGCCTATAGCTGTCTGAATAACTAGTACATCAGAGCAAAGCTCAGTAACAGACTCAAAATACAAAGGATGGATAAATTTCCTCTCTCTCTCAGACCTTCAGAACTAAATAGGTATAGGATCAGAGGTAATTTTACTGTGATGATCCCATCTGTGTAGTAGAACTTTAATGTTGATATTGCAACAATGACTCAAAAGATTTAACGCTAAGACTTAAGTTTATTGCTTCTTTTTAAAAGGGAAAAATGATATTGTTTGCTAATAAATACCTATAAAAATCACCTATATTGAAATGGTCTGAATAAATAAAATTAAACAGTGATTATCTTTCAACAGATGCAACAAGAGACAACTATATAAAATGCAGTTCATTGGAGAAAATGACTTTTTCTTCATTGCCAAATCACCTACAAAACCACAATGCACATTATAAAACAGTTGCATTTTTTTTTCTGTGAAAATAATGTTTGATACCTTCCTTTCTTATAAATTGATTGAAGTACTCATATTGTTAAAGCCTTCAATTACCCAAATTACCATATGTAAGTACTGAATTCCCCTCCACAAATGGCATCTATGTTTATTTCTTATTGTGTTTGTAGCATCCAGAGACTGACATATAAGTTGAAATTCTACTGCATTTGTTTTCATAGCAATACACAAGAAAATATGTTTCCTGCTTCAAAGGGCACAGTGCAACATGTTGGAAAAGCAGAAGTGAATAGGACACCAGTAGCTGTAAATAGGCAATTGTATCAGCTATAAAATCTTGTGCATTTATGTTGGTTTGTTAAAAACAACACCAGGAAAATCAGCAGCTATACACATACGAATATATACATTAGGTTGGCGCAAAAGGAATTGTGGTTTTTGCATTGTTGAAATTTGCTGTTTGATATTGGATACATACTTAAATAAATGTGGTTATGTTATACGACATTTTAACATGCTTTTCTTGCCTTATGTTTTGGTTTGGTTTGGTTTGTTTTTTTTTTTTTTGCTACTGACTTATTACTTGCTGTTTATTTTATATTAATTTTAGACTACAGAAATTATGTTAGACAAAAAGCAAATTCAAGCAATTTTCTTATCAGAGTTGAAAATGGATTGCAAACCAGCAGAGACAACTCACAACATCAACAATGCATTTGGCCCAGGAAGTCCTAACGAATGTACAGTGCAGTGGTGGTTCAAGAAGTTTTGCAAAGAAGATGAGGGCCTTGTTGTTGAGGAGTGTAGTGGCTGGCCATTGGAAGTTCACAACCACCAATGGAGAGCAATCATTGAAGCTGATTGTCTTACAACTACACAAGAAGTTGCCAAAGAACTCCGTGTCAACCATTCTATGGTTGTTCAGTATCTGAAGCAAATTGGAAAGGTGAAAAAGCTCGATAAGTGGGTGCCTGATGAGCTGACTGAAGATCAAAGATATCTGAAATGTCGTCTTCTCTTATTCTGTGCAACAACGAATCATCTCTCAATCTGATTGTGATGTTCAACAAAAAGTGGATTTTATACAACAACTGGAGACAATCACCTCAGTGACTGGACCAAGGGGAAACCTCCAAACCACTTCCCAAAGCCAAACTTGCATCCGAAAAAGGTCATGGTCAATGTCTGATGATCTGCTGCTTGTCTGATCCACTACAGCTTTCTGAATCCCAGGGTAATTATTACATTTGAGAAGGATGCTCAGCAAATTGATGAGATGCGCTGAACATTGCAATGCCTGCAGGCCGCACTGGTCAACAGAAAAGGCCCAGTTCTTCTCCATGGCAGTGCACGACCACATGTCACACAACCAATGCTTCAAAAGTTGAACGAATTTGGCTATTAAGTTTTGCCTCACCTTCCTTATTCAGCCAACCTCTTTCCAACTGACTACCACTTCTTTAAGCATCTTGACAATGTTTTGCAGGAAAACACTTCCACAACCAACAGGATGCAGAAAACACTTTCCAAGAATTCATTGAATGCTGAACCATGAATTTTTACACTACAGGAATGAACACACTTATTTCTCATCAAAAAATATGTGTTGATTATAATGGTTCCTATTTTGATTAATAGAGATGTCTTTGAGCCTAGTACCTAAGGTTAGTACACAGAGCAAGAAAAAGGAAGTTAATGTTAAGATGTGGGCAACAGTCAGTTGTTCACAGGGTTTTTATTCTTTGCTCTGTGTAAGAAAACACAGGTATGCAGAATTATTGTCTTAATGCATCCAGGACTTCTGGAGGTGTGTGTGTGAACCAACACAGCAGAAGCCAAAGAGCTGGATTATCAGGGACAATGAGGTTGTCAATAATGACAGCCCCGCCCACCCCCTAACCCCCCCCCCCCCCCCCAAAAAAAAAAAAAAAAAAAGAAAACACAAACTTTTTCTATTTAGACCATCAGTGGTTTCTCTTTTGGTAATGTTAAATTTAACTTTCTGAAGAAGCTTTCAGGAGTAGGCATAAAAATGTTGAAGGATGGATTGCGTAGAGGAGGGGTATATAAAACAGGAGGGTTCAGAGTTGTGGAAAAATACTAAAAAGATGATAAAGACAATATCAGCATTCTCACAGCATGCAGCAGCAGATAGAAACACTGGAGGGGTGGACTTGTATCAGATATGCAAATGAAATATAAAAATGTATTCCTGAGGAATTTCCTTTTATTTATGAAAATGATATGAGGATATACAGTTGCAGTAAGACAGAAACTGTTCTGATGGGAACAAGGTGAGTTTCTTTGTTGTGAGACCAAACATAAAAGCTGCTTTGAGTGTGCATCCACAGATGCCTGTAGACACATAGGTTATGTGCTTCCTTAGTGTGCCCTTAAATATTTTTTTAAGTTTTTATTTTTCAATAAATTTTCAAAACTAAAATTTAAGAGTTAGAATGTAGCTGAATTTAGAGCTGGTTGGCTGAAAGTTACTTATGTAACTTAGGTAATTTAAATTCATCTGATAACACTACTGGCCTGATCCAGGTGTAACTTAAATAGTATGATTACTTTTACATCTGGAGATCTTAGTTCAAAACTGAATAAATGAAACAATTGTAACTGGTATTTTCCTGTATTACTCAGCACAATAGTCTTTTGATGGTTGCATTGGTCAAAAAATGCTTTATGGAAGATGCTATTTATTGCCAACCAAATATTCTGGGCCTTGTAAAATATTCAGGAGAGCACTGCTAAAGTCAAAGATACATTATAGCACTCAATTACCCACTGGATCCCTCTTGTTTAACAATGTACAGCCAAACTCCCCAAGCAGAATATGCCTGACTTAAGGGTACACAAAAAATATGTGGGGCTAAGGAGGTAGCAAGCAAAGGATTAATATGCTGACCCACTCTCAGTGAGGTAACCACAGGGATTTTGATAGCAAGGTTTCCCTTTGAAATGTGCTGAGACTTGGTGATGCTGAAATGCTAAGTTTAAATTCTACATTTTTTCCCCAATATATTTAATGACTGTATTTTTCCTCTTGAATCCTTCAACTCTTAGATACCCTCTCAGCAATGACACTTATCATGGTTTTGTCTTTTTCTATTATGTAGGGCTTTGGCTTGCACACCTCACACCGTAATAATAACTTTCTCAGTAAAACTGAGCCAAGGTCACAGAGCTATGTGGTATCAAACTAAACCTTGGGTCACAGACGTCTGAATTACCGGCATGAAGACTGCATGAAGGTTTTCTGTGCAACCAGACCACCAGATTTTTACTGAAAACGATATTATCTTAAAAGGGAAATTTCCTTTAAGGGTACTTTTTGTTATTGTTCACTCTAACAAAAGCATTTTTTTTTTCCCACTTCTTAAACAGTAGCTTAAGCTTTCAAAAGCTTCAAATTCTAAATAGAAAGTAAGTGTGGAGAAGTTTAGTAAGCACAGACGCAAAAAGAAAGTCAGTGTCTTCCTGCAACTGTAAGTTCATACTACTTGAAACAAAACTGTTTTCTTCTCAATTTTTCAACTTTGCTGCAGATGTACCTTCCTCAAATCCATCCTGTTCTGAGTTATTAACAGATATATGACCTCTTCCAGTGTTGAATTCTGATTGGTTCAATTCTTAAGCAGTGTATGATGAAAAACATTTAGACCTGCCTGCCCATAACCATAGGTTTCTAAACAGGTTCGAGGAACTTATTGAGGACTTTGTGTTCTTTCACAGTTCTTCTGGACATTTATGGTTCCTTCTAGAAAAGATGCTCTGCTACACTCCAATTTAATTTTTTCTTTGTTTCAAATGTTCTTCGCTGAAGTTTTGTGTTCTTTATTTTTAAACAAACAAACAAACAAACAAACAAACAGCAATAACAACAACAAAAACAAACAAAACACAAAAACCAAACCAACCAACCAAACAAACAAAAACCACAAAAACAACCTGTTCATTTTCTGTGTTCTCTATATGGAAACATTGTGTGGGGTGCACTACTGGGGAAAATAAACAAACTAAAAAACAAAAAAATCCCACTTTGATAAGTGATTTTGGGATACATAGGTGGAAAAGTGCCAAAGTAGAAGATGTTCTTCACAAAGAACTGAGGAAAAAGGTATAACTGGAGGGAATATTAAGGAATATTTGCAGTTTCTTTGAATCAGTAGCAGGAAGCCAGAGAGAATGAACAGGGCAAAAAGTTACTGACTGGGCCTGTGAGTTGTGCCTTCCAGACAATGTGAGTTAATGATATGATGGAGTAGTTTGTTCTTCCTTTCTGCTTCCATCCATGGAGAATTACATCTCCTCAGCAAATGGACAGTCACTTTAACTGGTCATTCAAATATTCAAGGGAAGTTTGAAGGGTGACTACGTCTTCCACAATGTCAGGAATGAGAAGGAGTAGAGATGTGAATGAGACTCCTGGAAATGACAGTAGATCAGCCAAATGTAATTTGTGAAAGTAAAAAACAAAAACAAACAAAAACAAACAAACAAAAACAAACACACACTCCTCTCCAACATTTTTCTAGGAAGGCAGTTCTTTAAAATACATAGAGTTCTGTGGTCAAAGTATTTGTTCTTTACAGTAGTCATTTCTTTTAACCCTAGATTTTTTGTCAGTCATGAGATACCATCCTATATCCCAAAGGGTGATCGAAAAAAACAGAAAAGTATATAATTCAAGAAAGAGCTCTAGTATCTATGTGAGCTGGAATTATATCACTGTCACGTGAGAAGATGTGGTCCCACCGAATTCTGTTTCACAACTTATCTCTAGGATGCCATGTGTTATGCTATAAAGTAGCATAAATTATGTCTAGTATGCAGAATACATAAACTGTAGAAATAAAAATTAAACAATACAAATGCAGCACATGCTGTCATGTCCTGCCCAGAGGTATGAGTGGAGGGAAAGGTGACTCAGTTTTGTGGGTCCCCGTGGTTGTAAAACATTATATACAATACTTAGGGTCCGTAAAAAAGAAAAGCAACACCTTTTATTTCGCAGCTTGGCCCAATTAGTAGATGATTCAGCAGCAGAAAGATTTACGTCACTTAAGCCTAATTGATGAGCAGTTTAACAGCAAAAGGATTTACATAAGGTTAGCAGCACCTGTGAGGTTGTAAGCTTTATGTTATTACACTACTCACAGAAGGAGAAGCAAAGAAACAGGGATATAGGGAAGGAAAGATGAAGAAAAGAGAGAAGAGGAGAGGGAAAGGGAAAGGGAAAGGGAAAGGGAAAGGGAAAGGGAAAGGGAAAAGGAGAGAAAGGAAGGAAGAAAGAAAGAAAGTGGGGGATCCCACTACCCTTATGGCTCCACAGTGTAGATTATGGGATTTGCAGTCTGGTCCAGGGATGTGTGGCCTCCGGTGTCCTGCACTGAGGCTGCCAGGTTTTGCAGTCTGGAGTACAGCATCCTTAGGTGTCTGGTCCGGTTCCCACAACGAGGCTGGTGGACAGAGTGGTCCTCAGGATGGTGGGTTCTCTGCCAGTGCTGACATGGGTGAGCCTTTTTATAGCCCTCTGGGTTGCCTGCTTGCATGATTTTTGGTCTTTTGCGGAAGTGTTGTTGAGAAAGATAGAAAAGTCTGGGAGACTAGTTTCAGACCATCTTGAAGGGTCTTGGCTTTTCCCTTTGTGCCATGCTGGGGGAGAAGATGGAGCTATGTGCCCTCTGGCATGTCCCCCACTTCCTGCTGTCAGTCAACCGGCATTTGTCTATGACTCCTTAGCTTGTTGTTGGTATATGAATCGCAATTCACCTTATCCTGAGCATCCCGTCTCCTGTTACTAGGCCACAATGTTTGAGACGTGATTCTTTCCAGTCTCCATCAATGTCCCATCTCCTGCGGCTGGAGGAACTGGTTTTGCCACAATGTTTGAGACACTGACACATGCCCATCAGAAGACTCAAAATATTTCCAGTCTGAGACTTTGACAGGTTATTAGGAATCTCTGCGACCAAAAACTGAGACAGACTGAAGTACTTTGTGCCAGTAAATCACACAGTGTCCAATACTCCACCAGTTTTTGGCTCCCTTACAGATAAGCATGAGTATGCATGAAGACTGTTTTGCAAATACCTTGTAAGTCTGCTGCTTTATTTAAATTGAATTCAATTCAATTAAATTGAATTAAACATGAATTGCTTACTTTATAACTGTTAATTTACAAGTTGGCTTGAGGATGGGATGAGATGGAAACCTCATTTGCAAATGTCAGAGAAGGGCCAGTACTAGAATAGAAACAGTAGAGACTCAGAACATTGTATAGAATTTTTTTATTTCCTTGGGAACCTTGTTTTGACCCTTTCCTTGCATCCTACCTGCAAGAAGAAAAGGAGTTTTATTCTAATTAAAATTATTATGCCATCAGTATATTTCACAGATTGGTGTCAGTCAGAACATAAGTAATTATTCAGAAATATCTTCTGAGACCAAACATCGCTCCTTTTTGCTCCTGTTTTAAAGTGGGGGTTTTGATGTGTTTTTTTTGTTTTTGTTTTGTTTTGTTTGTTGTTGTTTCAAATTTCTTTGTATATAATTCTGGCATGGTGTGTATAGTAAAGACATCTTAAAAAGTACTCTTCTGCTCTCAATTTTTTTTTTCTTGCACAAATGCGTAATCAACACTATGTAAACTGACTGGGTGCTTCCAGTTCTGTCAGCTATGTGAAGAATGCAGGTGCACATGAAACAGCTTTAACCTACCTGAAGAGGTAGTGCCTCTCTTCATTTCTGTGTTGAACTGGAGGCTGAATAATGAATATGTTACAGTTCATTGATGTTCCAAAATGGGTTTTGTTACAGAACTACAAAGGAATTTTAAAAAAACTACATAATATAGTTACAATACTTACAAAGTTCATTGATTGCTTAAGTTTGGTTGTATGCATATTCCTTAAACATTTAAATATATCTTGAAATGAGGACAGTGATTCAGAGACATTACACATTATATTCAGTGTTCTGCTTGAAAATTATTTAGTGTTTCCAAGTCTAATAAACATATACACATCTCAAAATTGCAGTAGGTCTTGTAAGAGGTATCCAATGTACTTAAGTCCTCTTGGCAGAGAAGAAAAAAACCCAATTAAATTATATTGGTTTTAGATATTAACTCAAGAAGAACAGAATTGCACTTCCCAAAAGACTTATGTTGTCTGTGTCGAGGTAACCCTAGTAGAGAAGATTGCATTAAAAGAGATGTAGTGATTTGAACATTGTCTTAAAGGTCATTCCTGCCATTTACACAGTCTCATGGTACACCTGTGTCTTCAAATACGTTGTATTAATGTAATTATCAAGCAAAAGACACATTTCACCATTTAGCCACTAAGTTGGGAGGAAAGGTAAAATTGTTTCAGTCTGCATTGAAAGGTAAAGTAGAAGGAACATAGGTTATCATATAGCTACCAGACATTTCTCCCTATCCAACTACCCTACATCTACCTTCACCATACTGACTGCAACCCTTATTATACACCCATATATTGTCTTCTAAATGCATATCTATATATAGTTGCAGGTAATTTAAGGAAACAAGTGTTTGTTATGCCAAATTTTTTTCTCTGATTTGTCGCTGGATCTCAAGAAACTAGGAATGTGCCTATGGCAGAATTAATGGAGGCAAGATATCCAATTATTTCTCAGTAAGAGCTAGAGGGTTTGAATATCTCAATTTTCAAATGCTTGACAAAAGTATTTTAAAGAACCTTCAGAGTTTTGTCTTCAGCAATATTCAGCTTTAGAAAAACAAAAATGTATTACTTATTTAAAAGGAGATTTCCAAGACCTGAGTTACGTAAAACAGTAGAATTTCCCCATCTCTGCCTCTGCTTCATCATTTACATCAGCAAGTATTCATAGTATTAACTGTTTGATTAACTTAGTCAATTTTAATATAGTACATAAATTTGAGAACAGTTCTTTATTACTTAGAGCAAAAGAAATTAGTAATAGGGCATTGGCATGTGTCTTATTACTGATGGCAAACAGATTTTGCAAGAATTTATTACTTAAAATATTTGGGTTGTCTATAGCAATTAAGTTTCTTATGTGAATATCTCTGTTTAAATTCCTAAGAGCTCTTCTACCTGTGTGTTTTCACAGGTAAACACACTTTCTATGAGCTTGCAATTTTTTGATACAGCAAACGTAGACCAGAAATACTGTCTTTGTAAACCTGGTTTGAAAAATCATGCAGCATTCACACACTCATGTTCCAAATTATTGCTGTAGTTTAATCAAGCACATTCCTCTTTTGTGGTAAAACATAATGGGAGGGAAACAAAATAATCAGAATTACAGTAATAAGAGTTTGACAAGACAACAGAGACTTCTGTGAATGCTGAGGCTTTTGCAAATACTGTGAGAACTTCCACTAGCATACTTTGTTAGATTAGATTTTGTAGAAGGCAATAATAATTTCTGGAACTCTGGTTATCCAGTAGGCATAATGAACTTTACTTTATTTCTACCCAGGGGAAAAGTTACTAAAACTTGTGGAAATTCGTGGTGACTTGCTAATGCTGGTGGTGTGAAAATATAAAGCTATAGGGAGGTAAAAAGACAACACTGTTTGACCTAAAGCTGGTAAACAGCAAGTTCTCTTGTTTTGTTTTCGTTTGGTTTGGTTTTTGTGCATATTCTTAAGTAGTTTACAAGCCGAATAATCAGCTGGTAGAGAGTATGACTGTTGAATCTCACTCTTGCTCATTGTTCTTACTTTTTTCAGTCTGATCACCATAAAAATTAGGGCATTTGAAAATTAGAGTCATGCATACATAGATTTGTAGCTGTCTTGTAACAAACAAACAACCTGCATATAAGATTATGCATTTTCTAAGCACCTGAGATTCATATTTGCTCGGACAAGGACTAAAAATACAGTTTGTTTAAATATGCAGCATTAAAAGCAAGTGCTGCTGACAGCAATTTCTCCTGTAGCTCAGGATGTGAAATTGTAAATAGACTAACAAGTAAATGAACATTGCTTAATTTGGGTTGAGGGGAGCACATGAAATTTGTTCTAGTTTCCCAACCACTGGACAGTTCCACGGAGATTCTGCACATTGAATTTAGGTTTCTGCATGGAAGTGCCAATGCATGCTCCTGTGTATCCTGCCACTCCTTACTCTTAGTGGAGACCTAATCATAGTTGTCAATAGATCCTAGAGAAAAACATTCAACTGCCTACAGGTGGATACCTGAATAGCTTGTCAACCAAATGCCTCTTTGAATAAAGTGAGCAGCTCTTCACTGATTATGACAGAGGCATAAAGACTGTCTACCCTCGTAGACACCTACGTTGATGATACTTAAATTTAGCTTTCCAGATGCGAACGTGATAGCCAGAGATGAAAGAAGTCTGTACTCAGATAAACTCTGTCTTTTCATTTTACCTGAAGATTCACAAAGTTTCCACATGACTATGTCTGGTGATGATGCTGACTAGGATCATACTTCAGTTTTCAGTAGCATTTATACCCTTAAACCCTACAGAATCACTTCAAAACAAGATTCCAGTTGCAGCATGGATCCAGAGCACATCATAATGCACTAATTTATTACACTCAATGAAAAGTAAATTATTTAAAACAGTTTTCAGCATGCCATTCACTGTTAAGCAATGTATTTGAACATGTGCACATTGATCAAATAAACAATGTTTCACATTTGTCATGGTCAATGATCTTTTATTTCCAGAAAAAAATATGAATTTTCTTTGATATTTAATACATTATAGTACTTAACTTTACCATCTAGGTAGTTCATATCCACAGATATGTTTCGTTCAAATGAATGCATGTAACTGATTTACATTTAGATAGATTCTTTATTTTAACTGTGGTAAACTTTTGATCTATGTTTCAGCAATTTAAATCTGTTTTGCCAAGTGGCAATGATCTAAGAAATAGCTTGGGCTGCTACATGTTCATCAAGTAATTTAGAACTATAAATTTACATATTTACCAATAAACTGCTGAGGTAATATTTGCTCTCCCCAGATGCTTACTTGAGTACAGGAGAAATTGTTTAATGATTTAATACTAAAATTTTTGTTAGTCTTTCAGGGCAAGTACTAGCGAATGTTTTTATCCCACAAACATATCTATTGCTTTGGTACTTTCAGTTTTCTCTAGCAAAGCAAAGACCCACACAAAAGATTTGTTAACATTAATTATTAAAAATAATTAAATTACTAAAATCAAGTATAAGGATATTAAAGGAAATTAACACATCTTCACCTGGTATATTTTCATTATTCTTGCTGAGGAATGGAAAATATATTGGAAGAACTGAAATTAAATGAAATGTTTGTCACTGATTTTTTTGGTACTGACATAGAATAAGTAAATCTTTACGTTACTAGTTTTAAAGAAAACCTTCAATATGAATTGAAAGACAGACTTTTATAAAATTTCCTCAGAAACCATTTTAAAGCTTGACATCTGTCTAGAAAAAGTTTAATTGTGTTCATGTAGACCTTGTACTTCTGCATATACAATCTGGGAAAAGCAGAAGAGATCACACAAGTAATTTGCACTAATTTGTCTCTGCGTTTGATGTGTATATGTGGAAAATAAAAATTTTCATTTCAATCATAACTGAAAGCTATTTGGAGTTTATAAACAGTTATATAAATAACAAAGATTTTTCATAAAATACAGTTTTAATTTGGTTTTAAAATTAGATCTCAAAAATAATCCGCTAATTTTATTTCTAAGAATTACATAAATAGGTTACTCCAGAAAACTAATGAATTAAGATTTTATACATGATAAAGCAGACAGAGTGTTAGAAGTATTACGAAAAAAAAAAAAAAAGTAAGATTTACATGACAGTATGAGTAATATATTTCTTTCTGAATTATTTTAGAATTCTTATTAAAAAATAAATATTACAGGTACTGATAATAGAAGAAATATATTTTTTTTAATTAGTTTTCAGACTACTAAATAATTGAAAGGACCTCTGGTCATCATTTTAGAGTACAATACAATAACCTTGAGATTTTTTTTTCAGTAAGTGCCTAACTGCAAGCACTTGTGCTGTAGTTCATAAAATTATGTTATACAGAAGAAGAAATAATTCCTTTAAGTTTGTCTGCTTTCAATAAAGAGAAAGAATGCTGGGTTTTGCTGTTGACTGTTTCATGTTTGTGTATGTGTGTTGCGAATGTTAGAAATTTCTGTATTACAGATTCATACCCTAACCTAGCTTCAGATACAGGAGGATTTGATACATCACTTTATGTCACCTTTGCTTCTCCTTGATGACAAACATCTTCGGGCAGTAGTTCTTTCAGCCTGAATAATCAGTTTTAGTGCCTGACTGATCATCTGTTCTTTTAAACATTTATTATAAAAAATCCACTGGAAGAGATTCTGATATAATACAGACTAGATTGTACTTCGTTAAATGCATCCACTTTTCTTTCTTCATCCTGTGTGAGAGTTTAGTGTCTAAATAGTAATGTTAAATTTGTGTTGTAAAGTTCTCTCTGCTATATTAAAATTCCTAGATCATGCACCTCCTTTATAATCAACAGCTTATAAACGTAAAGTTTCTCTCTAAACTTATTCTATAAGCTATTTATGTTTCTGCTGAAGATAACAGTGTCTATGAGCCTGTCTGACTATTTTTTTATAACAGTAACCCTAAATTCTGAAGACATGGGGATAATGGAAATATTTTAAATCTTAAATGACACCTGGATCTTATGTTTAAATGACATCTTTTTGTCCTTTTCTAGTAAACTGTTGCAAAGATTTAAAAACATTTCTAAAATATTCCTATTATCTTCTATTAACTTTTGTGTCAATCACAGATACAAAAGAAAAAATAAAAGAAAATAAACACAAAAAGTTATGTAAATTCTGATCTCTAGACTTGTTCAGCAGATTTAGAAAATTATGAAAGGTGATCTCACTTGAGGATTAGGTGCTCAAGTACAGTGCAACTTTTTAAATTATAAATGGTATGTAAAATATAGACTCTAAAAAGAGAGTTATGCTGTGTTTTTTTTTTCTAATTATGTTTTCCCACAGATAACAATATGACTGTGAAGACTGTATCAAGTGTTTGCTCTTGGGCTGTCTTCAGCAAACCCCATAGTATTTTTGTGATATTGTAAGAAATAATTCAAATAAGTTATAATTTGTGTTTCATGTGTTGTGAAATGTTGTGGCTCCATAACCAATGTCAACAATAACTTCTTGCTGTTAATTTATATATATTTATATAAAACTCATCCTGGGTTTACAAAGCCATAAATTACTGTATCAAACTTACATCAATAATCTCTAATGCAATCCAATTATACTTCTAAAGTAAATGGATAAGGCAGTGGATTTCTCTATTATTTTTTCAGACAGCTCTAGCTGATATTGGGGAAATATTTTTTATAGCTCTTGTCCAACATAGAATTCATTCAAACATAGAGAAATGCAGGGACTGATTGAGCTGACATTGCTATAGCAGGGTGCATCTGTCTCTTGCCACATCAATGAACTCTGAGTTCGTCGCTGTTCTAACTGGCCTACACTGATGAGAAACACGTCCATCTGAGCAACTCCCTGTCATCAGGTTCTCTCCAGTCCCTTTCCTCCCCAGGACCACCTTCTGGGAATGAATCAATATAATTGAGGTCCTTGCGACTTAGTCATAGTTAAGAAATTTGCACATGATTTGGTTATTGAATCTAGGTCTTATACTGTTCACATTAATCACAAATCCATCTTCTTATCCATAACAACAGCCCATTTTCTAAGTTCCACTTTTCTTTTGCACCTACCAACTTATGTAGGGAGCAGAAGATAGTGGCCTGTCACACAATATTCAGCTGGCAAAAGTCAATCGTATTGTAGTAAAAAATAAATGTGGCTGGAGATGGAAAGATTGTTGCCATTGAGACTGAAAGGCAGAGAATGCCAGTAAAAGCAGTATTTGTTGAGCCCTGTTCTAAAAGTCTATCAATAGAAAAATCCTCTTAAGACTGTGGCTATAGTAAAAACAGCTAGAGTACGGCAGTTATGGGTTTCAGAAATTAACTTACCAGTAGCAGCTCACAGATGAGTGGTAACTGGAACACCTGTCTTCATAAGGACAGTGGCAAGCTAGATTCTGGATAGCTTGTGCCTGTTGTCCCTATTGGAATGTTGTTTCAAGACACCCAGAGAAGAAAGTCAACCAGACTTGTAAGTGCAAATATTATTGGGACAATCACTGTTGGAGATAAAAAATAATAAGGTATGACAAGGTATATCACAATCCCTTCTAAACTGAATCTCCCCAAACCTGGCATGTCAGCGTCTCTCTCTAGTCAAGTTGTCCATGTAACTCCTCAGAACATGTTTACTTAAGGCTTGTTCAACATAAGATTTATTGCTCTCCTTTATTTTCAGTCACATACAAATACCAAGAAACTGATAACTACATGAATAATTATGCCACCTTCATTTGAGTACTGAGGTGAGGTTCTGGAACACAGAAACCCTAGATTCCCACTAGTCAAAACTCCAGATCTTCCAAATTATAAGGAAAAACTGACCTGCCTTTATTTACAATATAGGCAAAACATTTCAAGTTACATAGGTTTTTTTCCTTTTTCTATAGCAGCCCAAGTGCTTCTACAAGCAACATATTGGCAACCATTAGTAGCTGTAATACAAAACTTAACAAGAATCCAACAGCGGAGCTTAAGGTGGTATTACTCTTATATGTTTGAAAGGAAAAGAGAGAAAGAGAGTGGCAGAGGGGGAAGGAAAACTAAGGTATAAGAGAGAAAGAAAGAGAGTAATATATCATGGAAGGAGAGACAAAGAAATAGGGATATAAAAAAAAAGGAGAGAAGGAAAGACAGAGAGAAAGGAAGAAGGAAAAGGTGAGGGATCCAGCCACTATTAAGGCTCCACAGCATGGATGACAAGGACTTGTACGATGATGCATGGCCTCCGGTGTCCCGCGGCGAGGCTGGTGGGCTGAAGGTCTTTAGGGTGGTGGGTTCCCTAACAGTGCTGTTTTAGGTGAACTTTTTTATAGCTCTCAGAGTAGAGGAAAGTCTGGGGTGAAGGGGTGATTGCGAAAGAGGGACAAGTCTGGACAAGTCCTGGGCCACGTTGAAGGGTCTCAGTTTTTCCTCTTTGTTTGCCAAGCTGGACATATCAGAAGACTGCGCTATGTGCCCGCCCGCTCATCTCCCACCTCCAGTATCGGCCAGCCAGCCTGGTCCGTGACTTGTTAGCTTGTCGTTGATATATAAATTGCAGTTCACCCTGTACGTCATCTCCTGTGGCTGGATGAACTAGTCTTGCCACAATGTTTTCAGCCATGATCCTTATCAATACACAACAAGTGCACATTGCTATTTTTATTTCATTAATAAGCCTTCTTTTTCTCATTTTCAACTAAAACCTTTTTCTGTTCTTCATAGAAGAGATAAGGACATGAGATATTTTAAATTCCTTTTAAAAAGTCTTTTACTTTATCTGAATTCAATGAATTTCACCCCCAAAGTAAATAATTTTATTTATTTCAAAATGCCTTTATTTGGTGAACAATACCAGTCCTATATCTAAAAAGAAAGAAAATTATTCAATTTGCATAGTGGTATTCATGGCAAAAGTTGCTGTAAATGGAGGTGAGGATGAACAGTAAAGAAGAGAAATGTGGTGTATGTGTGTGTGTTACAGCTATTTATCTTTAAGAATCTGAAAGATTTCACATTTGAATTTTATAGAACCTATCCCATATATATGTATTGCATTGTCATAATACCCAATACATCATTAATTGACTGACTTCTTTTGGAAATATAAACAAAAATGGGTCTAGAAGAAAGATTGTGTTGCAGTGAAGAGAGAGGTCAACAGAAAGAAGAACGGCAGACTGCTGAAGTCAAGATAACCTTGATATCACTTGTATGACTACTTTATTTAGTATACCATAGTGTAGCAGCCAAATGAAACACAATTTTTCAAAGCAATGCCAGCTTTAAGAAAGACCTTTCAAGGCAGTGTAAGTTTCCATACACACATTTCTCAAAACATTGTAGTCTCTAAGGTCTTCAAATATATTACAGAATTTTTGTTCTTGGTGAAGATGCTTAAGGACGAAGTGAAATGTTTTCATACCTTGATTACAGAGGATACAGAAAAACAGATAAAGAAAGAGAAGGGGAAGGGGAAGGGGAAGGGGAAGGGGAAGGGGAAGGGGAAGGGGAAGGGGAAGGGGAAGGGGAAGGGGAAGGGGAAGGGGAAGGGGAAGGGGAAGGGGAGGGGAGGGGAGGGGAGGGGAGGGGAGGGGAGGGGAGGGGAGGGGAGGGGAGGGGAGGGGAGGGGAGGGGAGGGGAGGGGAGGGGAAACACAACAAAGTGCTTAAAGTGACATAGGGCAGAAAATGGGCAGAGTCCAAACTGAATTTCTCAAAAATGTCTTCTTACCTGCCTCCCAGACAAGGAGGTTCCAAACTCCACATTTTTTCATCTTTATACTCTCCAAACATAAAAAAGTTTTGCTTTTGAGTTAATATGAAAGAAGTTCAGTTTTGATAAATTATGACACACACATCCTCAAGGATATTTATGGGAGCATGATTAGAAATTAGAGGATTTAAATCTTTGTATTAATTCCGTTAAATTCAAGTAATCCTGGCAGGCACATCCATCATCCAGCACTGCTAGTCTGCAAATGAAGCAAATGGGAATGTTTAGTGCTGCACTTCCAGTGGCAGATACGCATACATTGTTCTAGGTCAGAAATCACACGCCTGCGTTAGTGTGAACTGCCCAAATAATTCTTACGTGCTAAGGCAGAATAAACTCAGCTCATTGCATCACTTCTATATGGAAATGACTACGATAACGCTTATATACAGATGTATGTAATAAGACACATTGCCTTTGTCAGAGAATCCTTATATTCAGTGTTTCACAAAAGCAAAACTACTAAGAGCAATCTGTGGCATCCCTGAAGATTAATCGTGATGCTGGAAACTTCAAATTTTCCACAGGTTTACTATTGATCCACACTGAGGATGCTTGACTAATGTTTTAGTCATTACATTTTTATAAAAGGCTGTCTCAGATTTCTTTTTCTCTCAGAAATATCTTAAACTGAAATCTCAGGTCACTGAAAAGAAACTGTGCAGCTGTTTTTCAAGTCCATCCCTAAATAATACACCTTGTATGACACAAACTGTTGTTGACAGAGGAAGAATCTGGAAGTGCAGACCAAGATCACAGATATCCAAGTCCATCCCTTTCATCTCCTGTAAGACTCAATCATCCCAATATTCTTTTGGACACCTTTAGCATTCTGAAACTGAGTTTATGTTCCAGCTCTGTTATTATTTTGTCTGATTTTTATCTTTGCTACTCTGTTTCTTGCATTTTTTCCTGTGTAATGATCTTTGCAAACTTCTGAGCACTCCTTTCCTGTGTGACTCCAACACTTTGACAATATTTACTTCCTTTGAGGATCTCTTGATAGTTTCAATACAGAAAGGACACAAAGTAGACAATGTGACCACACCAGTAGTCTTGCAATCTGCAACATAAAGTTTTCATCCTTTTGCAAAAATAATTGTCCATACGGTTAAAGAACTCAGATGTGTGAAGCCCTAAGTTTTTCTTCAAAACATCAGAGGACACAGACATTTAGAGAAAAGAATGAGCATCACAGACTTTGTTTTGGGGGGCAGCAGGCAGTAGATTGGTCAGAATTCCTCATGACAAAAAAAAAAGAAAGAAAATAAATTATTCATACAGGAATCCTTTACTGAACAGAAATTCCAGTCCCCATACAACTTTATTTGCAGTAATTACTGGTTGATCATTGTAAGGTTTTCTCCAAGGTCATTAATATATTGTGCAAAATTATTTACCTGTGTGAGTACAGAGAGCTCTGCAGTGGTATGTCTCATTGCTCCCACAAATCTGAGGTGAACGCTCTTGTTTTTTGTTTTTTTTTTCACGTTAAGCCACAGAAACTGTAAAAGAGCTTTCAACTTATTAATTTATTGATTTGGAGGAACTTATATAAATGATTTAATGGGGAAACGTTTATTAACTGATCCCTACCTGGTTCTTCATTTGGAAAGAGGATATTACTTTCCATCTATGTGACTACTGCTGCTAATGTCTGAGACTGCTGCAGCCTCAAAAATGCACAGTTCATTCTGCAGATGGTGATAGCTCTACTAACACTTCTATTGTTAGTTTGAAAGTCAAGTGATGATATGTGTAGGTGTATGTGTGGGAGTAGTGCAAAGAATTACAAGGATTTTCTCCCACACTAACGATCCACATGGAAAAGAGGGTCTTATGAAACAACATTCTATTCCTCTGGTATTTTTAAGCAGTCTGATATTCTGTTAGAATAGCATTTTATTGCACAGTTTGTCATTTTCTATCTAAGGAATATCTTTTTAAATTAAAAAATAATATGTTTTTTCTTCACATTTTGATATGTCATCATTTAAAAAGTTAAACTGTATCAAATCAGAAAAAAATAACTGGAAAATTAATGATTCTGACACACATGTAATTTACTCTTCGAGGTTTTTTCAACAATTATGCATTTGTTGGACCTGCTAGTAATTGGAGGTTACTTAAAAGACAACGCCTATCAGTTTTGTAATCTCTGTAATTTCAGTGCTGGTTGCAAAACAGACAATGTATCAATATTTGATTGTAAGCACATTTTTCATGGTACAGTCAGATGAGAATAAGGTGATTGATTTGGACAACCCTAATAGATATTTCAGCTCTAAAATGGCTTTCTGTTTCATTTCTGCAGTTCATTCAGGACATTTTAGCATCCTGTTTGAATTTTCATCAGTTCTGGTTAGCTGTCCAAATTTCCTGTTCACCTTCAATTATGAAAAGTTATTTTTTTTTCTCCCAAGTAGAGTAAGAATTCATTTTGCACCCTTTTCTGTTTTGGTTTGGTTTTATACATACATATATAAATGTATCTGTATGATATATGTTTATATGCACACATACATATACACATATATATTAATTTTGCTTAGCTTTTGGCTCTTCTTCGTATATAGTATAAGCTTAGGTAAGAGGAAAAAATTACTTCACTCAAATCTTCCCCCATCATCCTCCTCTGCTTCATTCTTCCATTAGTCTTGTTCTTGGGTCCACCCTTTTTTTTCTTAGTGCTCAGAAGTAAGCTACTTATCTGTGCGTTTATAATAATGATGGCTCAGAGAATCAACCTTGGGTCATCCATACTTCTCTAATTGTTTTCTTCTTTTGATGGCAACTGTGCTATATCCACTAAGAAATGTCTAATAAAAACGTATAATCTAATAGAATTAAAAGAAACAGTCCACCCACACAGAGAGATGTAACAACACCTATTTAATATTTGTCTAGTTTTTGACTGAAAGATTTAGTCCAAGTCCATTCAAAATGATCCTGCCTATGCCCATACTGTGAAATGAAATATGTGTTTTACTGTTTCATATGGAAAAGTCTTTTGGTTTTGTTTTTTGTTTGGTTTGGATTTGTTCCTTTGTTTGTTTATTCCCTTTTTTTTCCTAAAATTAATATTTTGTTATTTTTTAAAAAGTAGTTTCATTTACATTAATGTTTCTGTTAGAAAAACTTCTTTAGGAAGTGTACTGTTCCTTTCACTACAGACTCCAAAGATGCAGACAACTGACAAATTGTCTGTTACTTGAATTATCAGGAACACTAACATAGTAGAGAACCTTTCCCTGAGCATACTTTATTAAGTGGCACAAAGTAGAATAGCACTTAAAACTTATGACATACATCTGAGTGATTCACAGGATATTATTCATCCATCTCTTTTACAGACTTTACTGAATCAGATCTCTGCTGGCACACAGGGACTGTTTGGCATTTTGACTGTGATCTTTCATAAGGAAATTATTTCACCTATTTCTACATACTTTTGAAGGATTTTAAAGATATTTACATGTCTCACTCACTAGCAACTCAATGTACTTACAGTTCTATAATTAATTACATAATAAAATATATGTACAAAGTTCTATATCCTTTACAACTGACAGAATAAACCACAATTTTCACTTGATCTTACGAACTATACATGCTAACTTTATATTTATCTTCACAGTCACTAATTTTATTTTATATTGTTATTTTCTGTACTCCTATTGGTGGGTGCATGGGTTTAGGGGGCGTTTAGGAGTAAAGGAAAGCTGGTGGTCAGGAAAGTACCTTGGATAGCAGGTTTATAATGTATATAAGAATTTTGTGTAGAGGATATGTGGAAACAAGTTAAAATGTAGTTATACCTGACTATAAAATGAGAGTGATATCTAGGTGTAGGGTTTATGTTTCTTTTTTTACCACTTCATTGTAATGAAAAAACACAGTAGAAAAAACAGTAGACTCAAATATAAATAAAATAATGTCTGTCAGTTAAATCTGTACAGAGAAAAAGTGTTCCTAAGGGACTCCATATACCAACAATATTCTTGTCAGTAGTGAAGCCAGCCCAGTCAGCATGTGTTGTCTTTTACTCCTCAGTTGCTCCGTTCTTACAGATGGTGACCAGTTTTGAGTGTCTTTCTTTTTGCTCTTTCAAAATGAATGTAAAGTCCTTCAGGGAAGAAGGATCAAAGGAGAATGTTGTATGATTCTGAGACATGACTCAGACAAAGAAAGAATAATATTGTCATCTTCTCCAGTCTCTCAACAGTCCACAACTAAGACATTTTTATAAGTTTTGAGTTATATTTCAACATTAAGATTTGTGAGGAAATACAAACAAGCAAAGGAAAACCAAACAAGAAACAGAGTAGCACAAATGGGAAATTGAAGTCATTCGATAAAACAAATCAATATTCAGGAACATGATTTGTTAATAGATCAGAATCCCTTGACAATTATAATCTTGATTTTTTATTCATTATACAATGCACTTTAGAGAGTCTATTAAGATCCTGTCTCCTGGGACTAAGCACTACATAAATGCACAGTAATATTAGATTAAATTCTCAGTCTGAAGGTGACAGTTTAGTCCTCTAGCTGTACCTATTTAGAGAGGTAAGAGGTGGAAAACAATATTTTTCTGTCACTTGCCAGCTGCATCCCAGACTAAAGTGAGAGAGAAAGAAACCACCTACTGACAACGTGAAAAAAGAAAGGGAAGACCAGCTGAGAACATATATGTATCCAGTGTATGCCCTGACACTGTGAAATAATCTATATCAGGTAATTGTCTGAGACAGATAACACCCTCTGAGTTCGGAGTAACAGAGAGAAATATGACTGTTACTAGTAAAACTATTACTTATCCTTCTTTCTGACCTCATGCAAAAGCTAGAATACAACAACTGACACATGACACAGACAAAACTGGAGAAATGTAGTTGTCTTCTCCCATTTTCTCCACAGGGAACAGGTTTTGTGAGTTTACATTGGGGACTCGGACAAAAGAAGCCTGTGACACCTCTGAAGAAGATCAACTACAAGACACTCAATTATTGTCAAGTCTGAACCTCAAAGTATTTTACTCCTTCTCTGGCCTCAGCTGTTTGTCACTTTGCCAACATTCACAGAACCTTGTAGATAAGCAAAAAGTGTATAAGGTTCATCAGATGCTCCCTTATCCTATCTTAGTTTGTCTGAATGCTTTCCTGCTAATATCATACCGTTTCTGACAGAACCCTCATTGACATTCAGTGTTGCAGCTGATAAGTAGTAGGAAACGACTCCAGAAAAAAACGATATCTGATAAGTGGCTAGAACTGCTTGCCAAAAGCATCTGTGTTTTATTTTTCTTTGCCTTGGTTTGAGATTCATGTTATGCAGGAAAAGTAGAATTTATTTTCTTCCCCACTCTTGTGTTTTATGTTTCTTTGTATTGGTTTTAGCAGTCACTTGCTGTTCCTTTGTGAAATGAAAGAGAATTCTGATACAATGAGTTGTAAGTGAAAGTTTAAAGGTTCAGAACATCACTGACAAAGTATTGTACAGTTCACAGATCATTAAAGTACACATTACATTTCATTAAAGCTGACTAATTTTTTTTAGAAAAAAATAGAAGAAATTTCACTATTGAATTCTAGTGATTTTTGTGATCTGAGTAAAATCATACTCAGTTAATGTTCCTGTTTACTTCATTTTTGTTTGTCTCACAAGTTAGATTTTTTTCTTAAATATCCTCATATTAAATTCAAGTTTGGAGATGAAAGTCTCATTATGTTCTTCTACATTATTCAATACAGTAAAAAAAAAAAAAAAAAAAAAATTAGTGCTTACACTACCCTATGACTCTGTGTGTAACCTTTCCAAATCCTGCCCTTGGCTGCAGTGCAGACAAGTAAGCTGAGGCCACTGTTTACATGGTTTAATAATTCTGCTGCTGGCAAATGAGTCAGATGGAGACTTGATTATTCTGTGAGAATTGTTTCTACAGTTCTAACAGGAGTGGGAAGACTAAATAACTTTTATTTTTGCTGTCAGTTACATGAAAACATTTGAGCTGTTGATAATAAAAAAAAGTGTGTTTACATGACTTAGTCAGGACTGCATTTTGAGATTTAATGCAGAATGCATCTTGGAGATAAAGGTACAGGTATTCCTATTGTTTTACTCCCTATTTATGTCAGGTTTAGGGACTACCTTGATAACAGACAAAACCTAAAGTAAGAAAGAATTACACCAAATTTTCCATGCCTCTTAAAATGTGAACAGGTTTAGAAGCACAGCTGATGGAGAGAGTGGATAATGAAGCTTAGATTCTTTCAGGATTTGACCTCCAGATGAATTCTGTTTTCTTTTCCAAACAGATACAGTCTATAGTAGTGTACTTTTATTTCTTTACCATATTTAATTAAGTTTTGCACTGCAAGTCCACATTATTCTACTTTCAGAACTGGATGTGAACTCAATAGATAACCACCATGACACAAAATCACAGAATCGCAGAATATTAGGGACTAGAAGGGATCTCAAAAGATCATCTAGTCCAATCCCCCTGCCGGAGCAGGAACACCTAGATGAGATTACACAGGAATGTGTCCAGGCAGGTTTTGAATGTCTCCTGAGAAGGAGACTCCACAACCTCCCTGGGCAGCCTGTTCCAGTGCTCTGTCACCCTCACTGAGAAAAAGTTTCTTCTCATAATTAAGTGGAACCTCCTGTGTTCCAGTTTGCACCCACTGCCCCTTGTCCTACCATTGGTTGTCGCTGAGAAGAGCCTGGCTCCATCCTCGTGACATTCACCCTTTAAATATTTACAAACATTAATGAGGTCGACCCTCAGTCTTCTCTTCTCCAAGCTAAAGAGACCCAGCTCCCTCAGCCTTTCCTCATAAGGGAGATGCTCCACTCCATCATCTTTGTTGCCCTGTGCTGGACTCTCTCCAGCAGTTCCCTGTCCTTCTTGAACTGAGGGGCCCTGAACTGGACACAATATTCCAGGTGTGGTCTCACCAGGGCAGAGTAGAGTGGAAGGAGAACCTCTCTCGATCTACTAACCACCCCCCTTGTAATACACCCCAGGATGCCATTGGCCTTCCTGGCCACAAGGGCACAGTGCTGGCTCATGGTCATCCTGCTGTACACCAGGACCCCCAGGTCCCTTACCCTACGCTGTTCTCTAATAGGTCATTCCCCAACTTATACCGGAACCTGGGGTTGTTCCTACCCAGATACAAGACTCTACACTTGCCCTTGTCATATTTCATTAAATTTTTCCCCGCCCAACTCTCCAACCTGTCCAGGTCCCGCTGGATGGCAGCACAGCCTTCTAGCATGTCAGCCACTCCTGCCAGCTTGGTGTCATCAGCAAACTTGCTGACAGTGCACTCTATTCCCTCATCCAAGTTGTTGATGAATATATTAAATAGTACTGGTCCCAGTACCGACCCTTGAGGGATTCCACTAGATACACGGTTTGGTTTTGTCTGAACAACTCTGACCTGCTCAAAATGACCATCAGTCAAAGCATGTGTTTGTGTAAATGATTGTTTGAACATACTGTGAATAGACTCTGAAAATATTAGGGTTGCAAATCATAGTGGGGTGTGTGTGTGTGTGTGTGTGTGTGTGTTCAAATGCCTGGTGTCAATAGATACATATAGACATAATTACAGCGGTTGTTAAAAGGTAACAAAGAAACCAAAAATAATTCCTTGGTCTTTCTCATTAATAACGTTTACATATTCTAACAAACCTTTCCATTTTCCTCCAATCCACAGAAGAATTTAAGTTTGAGACTTACCCTGGAAAAGTACTGGAAAATTGTCCAGTACTTGCTGCTGTAGCTCTTAGATATTTTGACTGGTTAATTCAATGCATACATTTAAAAAACAAATATTCAAAAACCATACAAATGTCCTCTTTATTACTAATATTACTGGACATCCCAAAATTCAAGATGTAAGGTTTGGAATTTATCTAAATTGAAATCTGTATGAAAGTTTTCCTTTTAAAGGCCGAGACCATAAGAGGTATTCAGGACATTCCAGGTAAAAGACACAGTACCTACCTTTTTCCCTGTGGCATATTAAAATACAAATCTGTTAAACTGCAAACTGTCTGCCAAATTCATAGCTAATTAACTCTCAGTGATAAGCCCAGCTGCCAACACAGAGGGCAAATATTGCAAGTGAGATGGGATTTTCAATATGTTCTTCATTTTTCTTTTGCTGTTGCTTATTGTATAGAGGCAATCAGTATAATTTAGCAAAAACATGTTTTACAGATAGTGGGGGGAGAAAATAGGATACTGAAATACTAAGTGGAAACAGGTGAGCAAAATCTGTTAGGAAATTAGAGAAAAATAAAAGTGCTTTTCAATCCCACATATCCTTAACATGCATTTATCGCCTTCCTCTGAAGTGTCTATTAAAACTTTAACTGGTGAAAAAATATTAAATGACCCTGAATTTATTTTGAAATGAAAAATAAAAGTTTCAGTTTAAATTAGTTCAAATTTGACATGAACAGTACAAATTTTGACAAGATCAAAGGCCTGATTTCTGTCTTCTTTAGGCAAGTCAAGGATAATTCTACAGGAGTTAACAGGTATGACAGTAAAGTCAAGTTCCTAATCTCCTAAAAGGTCCTGTGAGATTATGCATACAATTTTCTTTAGCCTTGGCCATTTTAGTTTTGTTCCTCCCACTAGCTGAGTGAACGTGAAGTCCGTTTACTCCCCAGTCTATAATTCTAGATGATAAGCTGCCCAGAAAAAATATTCAGAAGTAATTTCAATTGATTGTAGTAAATCAGAAGGAAAAAAAAACAAACAAATACTAGTAGTACCAGACAGAATATGAGATGTTAACAGATGATAAAATCAGGTCATTTTCCACAAGCTTTGGAAATGCTTTTTGAAGTTAATTTAGATTCTAGCTCCTTTTTTTTTTTTCCCCAAAACTCCCCTATCACTGAAGTGCAACAGGCATTTTTCTTAATGTCTGATATAGCACAGTTGTTCTGTCTGATTGGTACAAGCACTGTCTGCCTTTTGCTACATTTAACACGTGCATGTTCTTTCCCTCCTGGGAAGAATATATGCTGCATGTAACATTTTCATACTGTTTTGCTTCACACGTGTTATCAACACTAATAATTTCATCCCTTAATACATTTTAAAAATCTTGGATATTCATTTCAATTGTATGGTTACACTTCTGGTGCTCACTAAAATACACCAGTTTTCAAAAAAGGCAGAGAACCTTAATTACATGTTTCATCGTTGCCACTGCACTGATAATGTCTCAGTTAAGCCTAACCAAATCAGTATAGAAGGGACATGATGTTGCTTGGAAATAGATTTGCCAAAGTATTTGAGAAAGGAATTTTTTTTACCTCCTTTCATTAAGGAGGTAAAAAATTATTTCGGCACCAAACGAAGATTTAAGAATTCAAGCAGTGCAATAATCTTCTAAGTACAATAGTGAGAGAAAGGAATTAAATATTTTTCAGGTTGTAACTTGAAAATTCATGTAAAAGAGTATATAAGTTAAAAGGAGAATGCCTGAAGATTACTTACATTTGGGGTATTTCCACTGTGTTATTACACTTTGAATAGTTTTTGACTGATCTTCATTACAGTCACAAACTATTTAACCTGTTCATCAAAGTTTTTGTTGGTTAGTTTCTGGAGAAAGAAGGAATCCTCCTTCCTTGATCCACAGTGATGCTTCTCGGGGTATTTTTATCTCTTCTCAGGTATTCACTATTGACTACATCTATTTGTGGACAGGTGCTTCTAAAGAGGTTTAATTTTTATTAGGCTTATGTCCAGCTTACAAACGTAAATTGGAACTTAACACCAGATTTGCAGAATTAAATTTCCCCTTCTCATATTCTTGTCATAGGTCAGGGTTTTTTCCAACCTTTGGGCAAAAAGAATAGCCCTCTTCCTAGATTACCTAGGGGTGTAAATATTTGGCTTTTCACCTTTTCTGTTCCCTTTTATAGTTTTTTATTACATGTTGGGCATTTTTATCTTAGCTGCTGATTCTAGAGTTAAGTAGAGAGTACTTTAGCCATTTTACTATTGAAAATATATCAAAACCATACTGTGACACATATAGCACAAATAAACAAAACTTATTTTTTAATCTGTCATCATCCTTTTTTTCCTTCTTATTCCATGTTTATGAACAAGAGCTATTCCATGAAAACTAGTGACACAGTTTTGAATGCAAAGGTTCACAGAGTGAAGAGAACCTTTGCAGTTAATATTAATAGCTATTGTGTAAAAGCTTTCAGTTTAATTTTAAGTAGGACTACAAAGTGGCTCATATGCTGAGATATGCAAGAAAATAATTTATTTATCAGTAATGGTAGAATGCCAGCATTCTAATATTCACCCAGGAAATCTTCAGCTGTTAGATATGTTAAGGTAGGTAAAAATATGTTAATTGAGTTGTAGAAAATAAAACCTTAGTAATTCTTTTTATTCTTACATTAGGCATTTACTTGAAAGAATTATAAAGCTTTATTCAGATGTAAAAATAAAGTCAGTGAATGAATAGCACTATAAAAATTTCCACCATATTCCTCTAGCAAGATCATAATTTCCACCATATTTGCTTCCTTGTTTTCTGTCAGCAATACCTTGAAAAATTGAGCCAATTTTATAACGTGCAAAATTTAGAAAGGTTTTTTAAATTGGTTTTAATTAGAAACTTTGTAATTGTGTAGACTAGACTAGACTAGACTAGAATAAGCTCAGCTAGAAGTGTCCCACAACAATCATCTAGTCTAACTGTCTGGTCAATTCTGAGCTGACTGTTAGTTAAAGCATGTTTTTAAGGGAATCATACTAATCTCTCTTAAATGCTGACAGGGATGGGCATCAACCACCTTTCTAGGAAGACTGTTCCAGTGTTTGGCAGTAAAGAAATGTTTCGTAATGTCCTGTCTGAACCACCCTTGACTGACACAGCTTTGCACCATTCCTTCATGTCCTTTCACTGGATCTCAGGCAGAAGAGCTCAGCACCTCCCTCTCCACTTCCCTTCCCCAGGAGGCTATAGCGATCAGTAAGGTTGCCTCCTTCTCTCCAAACCAGACAAGCCCAAAGTCCTTAGCTGCTCTTCATAGGACATCTTCCTTCCAGCTCTTTCACCTCCTTTGTTGCTCTCCTCTGGACACATTCGAGGACTTTCACATCCTTCTTAAATTGTGGGCTCAAGAACTACACACAATACTCAAGGTGAATCCATAACAATGCTGAATACAGCAGGACAATCCCCTCTTTTGATTGTCTGTTTATGCTGTGTTTGATGCACTGCAGGATGCAGTTTGCCCTTTTGGCTGCCAGGGCACACACTGCTGACTCAGACTGAGCTACTGTCAACCAGCACCCCTAGATGCCCTTCTGCAAGGACGCTCTCCAGACACTCCCTGTGCCCAGCATTACTTGGTCCCAGAGTCACAATCCAGCATTTCAACTTAAATTTCATGCCATTAATCATAGCCCAATGCTCCAATCTACCTAGATTCCTTTGCAAAGCTTCCTGTGTCTCAGGAGAATCACATAACCTCCCAGCTTGGTATCATCAGTAAACCCGCAAATGGTGCATTCAGCTCCTGGATCCAGATCATTGACAAATATATTGAACAGAACTGGCCCTAGGATTGAGCCTTGAGGAACACCGCTGGTGATCGGTTATCAACCAGATGTAGCTCCATTCATTACAATCCCTTGACCTCTGCCTTTCAGACAGTTCTTCACCCATTTTACTATAAACCCACTCATCCCACAGTTGGACAACTTGTCCAAGAAGGATTCTGTCAAGGACAGTATGAAAAGCTTTGCTAAAAATCACATCACATTACGTACATCATATTTTTAATAGTAATGACCTTCGTTCTCTGCAACGTGCCCTCTTCTCTCTCTTTTCATAGCTTTGCAACTACAGTCATTGTTCTACTGGTATTTTGCCAGAAAACCCTTTTTTCTTTTCAGAATAAAATAGCAGACAATTTAATTACCTGAAATTCAGTATCCAACCACATTTCTGAATTGAAGGTTTATTTCTTTTTGTTGTGCTTGCCATTTTAAAAATATATATATTAAACTGGACAGAACACTTTCACATGTTCTTCTGGGAAATTTGTAATGTGAATATTTCTACTGCTATTCTTATGTGTTGTGGAAATACAAAAAAAAAGTAAACACTAACATTTAAATTTTCTGGGAGATTATTTTAGATAGTTTTAGAAAGAAATGCATTGTGTTCATTTTACAGTTCCAACATACTGGGAGTAAATTAGACCTCATCTGGAGCCCAAAACCTGAGATGTGCCTGCACGTTTACTGCTGGTACCTGCAACCACATTGCTGTCCAAAGCTTATTAAATGCTCAGGCTTACATTAAGATAACACAGAAACCTGTAACCCGAAAATCTGTGCTTGCCCTCAACTCACAGTTCTTTGCAATTTATTCTATCCAGCTTCTGTACCTAAAGGTCAATCAAAATCTTTATGATAATTGATCCCACAGAAGTAGTTACATTTTTTTCTATACACCTGACAAAGCTCAGAACAGATATTTTGCACATAGGAATAAGCTTTTGTCAGCCATACTCAAGTAAGCATCTGCCTAATTCATATTTTATACTAGCCAAGGAAACAACTAAGGGGAAAGAAATAAATGAAAGCTTATTTGGAGAATACTCAAGCCTAAGTCAGTTGCAGTATATTTCAGGTATGCCAGGATGTAGCCACAGATGTACTGGGAAATGACTGTCTTAACATGAAATCACACCATGAGTTACAAGCTCACTTCATAGAATGTCTTTGAGATTGCTCAAGGGAGATTTCTGGTAATGACATTTTCTTACTTCTAGCTGGGACCTGGAGCAAAGGAAACACACATTAATCATGATCTGAGAGCTTTAGACACATTGTTTGTTGTTTCCTTTTTTTTTTTCACTCATAACTCCTCACTCTGCAAAATTTCCCTGGCTACAGTATTTCCACAGCCTTTGACTGACTACCTGTGAGTTTTCGTCTTGCTGTCTCTCATTGCCAAAGCATGGTGTTAGGCAGGTGATGTCTCTGCCTGCAGTGAATAAGGGGTGAAGGACAAACAGTGCTGGGAGGCAGGGAAAAAGTGCTGCTGAGTTTTCACTGCAGCCTTGGATGGGCAGCATGATCAGATTCAACAGGCTGCTGCTTTAGCTTGCATCACCAATAAGCAGATAAATCAAAATGTGTTGTGAGTTAAGATTGTAGCCAAGAAGATTAATCTGATGCCAAGATTTCAGCCAGTGGCTGTGAGGAGAGAGTCTATAGGCTCAGTCAGAAGAGCATGATTTTGTGGGTAGTATAGTTTCTTGTGATGGGCTATAACTAACATCTTTAAAAGTATGAGGGTGAACAGCCTAAGGTGAAATCTAAGAATCACCCAGATGCCTGTGTTGTTGCCCACAGACTCTAAAGTGACCTCAGATCTGTAATGAGCAGTACTATTTACCTCTCTGTTTAAGCAGTGCTTATGTTTGGACATAAAATTTTAGTTGTGTGAATACTCCCTAAAAAAGGATTTGTTTTGTTTGACCTGGCTGAAAAACTAAAGCATTGCAATTGCAGGACAAGTGTTTCTCCAACACTCCAACACAGTTACCATGCTGTGATTTTTCAACATGCCATACAGGTATTGCAGGAAATACATTAGAAGTTACAGGAAATGGTATCATGAAACAATTTGTGTTTCCCAATCTATGTGCCCCAGCAATTAAACAAAGCTGCCCCAAAGGGTAAAAGAAGCTTAGTTCATTCATAGAAAAGTTATAGCAAACATATTATTTCAAAATGCAGTCTATTTATCTAAGCTTATATACTGAAGAAAAAGTATCTTTCTGTTCCACAGATGTTAAGCCTGGAGGTCGAGTCAACATGACCTAAAGGAAAATATTGTTTTTGAAGTTGGAAAAAAAAAATTAGGTCATCCTCTTTATTAGGTTTGTGTCTTCTTAATCTGTATAAACTAAGCAAAGGAGCTAATTCTTGTTTTCTAGCATCACTTCTAGTTAATAATTCTGTTTGTTGTCTGGAAAGAAAGTTCACATGGGGTTTACAATAAAAATTCTGTTAGCTTTCTTCCCTTCAAGTTGCTTAATAATCTTCAAATTCCAAAATGTCTTATCTGGAATTAGTGGCCTTTATGTTTCAAAAAAATCTCACTGCACTGAGGGTAGTATATAGATTGCCTTAGGGGAAGGTGACATGTATGTGCTCACAGTACAGTCAGATCACTGTCCCAAAAGACATGGTTCTTCAGGTTAGATATACTAAACCAGATAATCTCAAAAAGATAGAGAATTAAGATCAGAAAATCTTTTAGAAACTATAAAGCAGTCTGAAATTAAACAGTACCCTCATCTTGTCAGATCTTTGTATCAAAACACAAGAACTGCTATAGTAAATTAGACTGAAAGTTCATTTAAAACTATGCTGAGCAGAAGCAGAGGTTTTGAAAAAGAATATGGAAATGTCATTGTCCTTCCTGTGTACTATGGCATATTACACACCACTTTTTCCCTGGTTTTCATTAGTTTTTATTTTATATATAACTCTATCCTGTGATAGCCATTTGTTTTCTAAACCGGAGAGTGCTTGTCTTTTTTGCCTCTTCTCATTTAAAATCCATTTCATACTTGTTTCTATTTTGTGTATTGGTTCTAGCTCTACAATATCTTTCCTGATATAGAAGAATGAGAACCATCTGGAGAAGAACTGCAAAAGGAATGTGCTCCATAGATTTATAAAGTGAGACATACTATGATGTTTTTTGTTTCTTCCTTTCCTATTAATTTTTGAGCATCTATCTGATATTTTGCAAATCTAAGCACAACTGCTGGAAACTTTCCTGAATGCTAATAGCTCGTGTAGATCCTATGATTTCATATTACTTTGCTTTTAATTACTTTAGGCATTTCAACCCCCACTCAATCACTATTACAATAAACTTTCCTACTGAATTGTAGTTCCTACTTCCTTGAAAAAAACTATATCAATAAACTTGGTTTATTATTTATTTTTATTATCACACCTTTTCCCAGATCATTTAGAAATATGTTCAATAGCACTGATTCCCATGGCAAAAGCAACCGGCTTTTCCAACCACTTTTTTTTCTTCTTCAACCACTTATTAGTGGTTAGAGGAAGATTTTATCCCTTGCCATATGGCTTTCTCAAAAGCATTTTACAAAACCAGGTAGATATATCAATCATTATCTTTGCCTACTTTATCCCAGTCTTTATGGAGAATTATGCTACATTTGTGAGGCATCACTACAGAACCTGTGTTGACTTCCCACTACATGGTATTTATTCATTTTTTCTTAATTCTAGGTTCAACAGTCTACTGAGTGCGGATATAGACTTTCCATTTGGTATTTCTCTCAACCCCTTTTAAAAAATTTGTATCACATTTGTCATTTTCCACTTCTCCAGTACAAAGCTCATTTTAAGTAATAGATTACACACTATAGTTAACAGCTCAGCATTTTTACATTTCATTTTCGTTAGAACTCTGTGTGAATATTATCTCTTTCTGGAAGTTTTCTGCCATTCATTTTATTATTTATTTGAAAATCTTTTTAATTGACATTTCATCTGAGACAGTTCATGGACAATGACTTCTGTTACAAAAAGCTTTAATGTGTGACACTCCTAAAGTCTTTCACAGTGAGGTTTGATATTGGAATTTGTTTAAATACATTAATATGGGGGTTAAATATTTTCCTAGAACAAGATGTTTTTCACAGTTATGTTTCAAATGTTGCAGTACAACACAATTTATGCAACTAAGTTACAGTTAAGTTCCAGTTTCATTATTTGTATACAATTTCTCTTTCTTAAATAAAACTTTTGTCTTTCCTAATGATCTCTTTCAATTTTTATTTAGCCATGCCAGCTTTTTGGCATTATTTATAAAAGATTTTTTTAAATAATAATTTTAGATTAAAATTCTTATATAATAATAACACTTTAAATACAAGCATTTTCTTTCATGCTACTCATTCTATTTTCCTTATCTTAAAAAAAAAAAAAAAATTAACATGACAATATATCAGATTTTTCTTTTCCCTTCTTTTTACTACTTTACTCCTAAAAATATGTTGAATGAATGATGGTTATTTTTTTAGGTTAGCTTTTTACTAATTATGTATTGATCCAGGTCTTGTACATTGATTGAGACTAACTCATCTCTTTATCTTTTCCAATTATTTAATTTAAGGTGAGATCATTTAAGAAGAAATGCCTTAAAAATTATGTTTGTGCACAATGTCCATTCTGACATCAGAATAACTGCAGTTTTCTGAGTGTTTCCTCCTCTCACACCTTCTCTGATTTTTCTTAATATGCCACAGACTGGGTCACTATTCTGTATAGCTCATCTAGCTAGTATATATCTTTCTGAGTATAAATTTTCATATAGCACCATGTTCCATCAGTATTCCTTCACCATTTTTATCCACTGAATACTGAAGCAGAGGCCTCCAAAAGTATAAACATAGGCTGATACCAGAGGCCTTGAAAGTACTGGGACATAACAGACGTCAGGGCTGTAAACACACATCACAAATGATCAATAGGGGGTCACTAACAGATTTCAGTCTAGAAAATCAGGGTTGACCTATTTTGAGGCATCTGAAAAAGAGAAAGCTGGCATATGGATTCATAAAAACAAAACAAAACAAAACATAAGAAAAACATAAGGAAAATAGAGAACAGATAGCAAGAGGGTAGAAAAGACAATCAAACCTACCAGAATGGAAACAAAAGGAAAATAGGAGGAGAGGAATCATTCCTACACCATACTGCCAGCCCACTCAGGGTGTGGTGTCTCATCAATACCACCTCTTATCCACTGCAGGTCCTCCCTCAACTCTGGTTGAAAAAGCTTTTGCCATTCAGCACATTTTTTTACCGCAATTGTTCAAACACATATCTGTAGTCGGCCTCAGCCTGGTTATCTAATTCATATATAATGCTTGTATGGAACTTTCACTGTTCTTTGCTGTTCCTTCCCAGAGTCTTATTTATCTTTAATTTATTTTCTTTGGAGGCAGAGGTTGCTGACTTGTACAAAGTATACCATTTATTTCTTTGCATTCTTGCATACTTGTTAGGTTTTATCTTGTCTTTAGCTTAAGTCTATGGAAATAGTTTTGGGAGTTTGTATTCTTTTTATTTTAGCCTTCAACAACATAGTTTTATTCTGATTTGAATAAAGCATGCATTTCCACAATAGGTTGTATTTATTCCAAAATCACTGCCTTATTCACTGCTTCTAATTCTTACCCATGTTTAGATTTTCCTTCTCAGTACACATTAATGCAAATATTCCAGAAAAACCTTCCAATTCAGTAACTTACATGTTCTTTACTATTTGTTCTCTTTTCCTGCATATGCACTAGTGTCCAAAAATACCATGATCTCACGATCAACATTTCCCAACTATTTAAACGCTACCATTTTATGTAGCAGAAGTCACCACACTGACACACAAACACACCTAGAAATAAAGCCCTTCAGAGTGATAGATCTCATCTTCTTGATATCAAATACCCTGAAGAAGTACCCACAACACAGGAATATGTAGCTGTTGTCTATGAGGAGCAGCCTTCTTGCAAGCATGATGCCTGTCAGACTGTGATGCAGCTGAGCTGCTCAAGAGAAGGATGTGTAACACAGGGGTAGATCCAACACCCTCATCCTCAGGCTACTCCATATAGTTAACTCCATAACTACTCCATATAGTTAACGATTATTCCACATTCACTTTATAACATATATTCACTCCACACTATAGCATATCTTTCTGCTAAAAGTGGATAGAAGGACCCAAGACCTGCATTAAACCTGCTAGCTATTTTACAACAGTACTAAATGCAACAGCTATTTTTTTCTCGTTATACCAAGAGATTATTTTCTGTTCTAAAGTAGATGAAGTCACTACTTGATATTTTCTTTGTCTATCTTTTAGAGGTATTCCTTCTACTCTCTCAAATGAATCTCTAAAGGGTCTGTCAAACACAATGGTCACTTGACATCATCCCTAGGGAAGTTCATCTACACACAAATGAAATAACTTGTGTCTAAGCTCTGTACTTCTCAGCTTTCTTCCATACAACCTTACCTTTCACTTTCTAGAAATAATAATTACATCCACATGAATGGATTATGCATTCTGTCATTTAAATCAAGACAGCTATGGCATGCACATCATTACATCAGATATGATGAAGGACTGTAAGGAGGAGTTATGGGTTTTTTAAGCAAAAATACTGGCCACTTTTGAGTAAGGCTTCAAAACAATAATAGTGCAAATGTAGGTTATCTACTCTGTTTTCATGCACCTTTCAGTTGCTAATCATTTAAATATCTATACTTACTCTTATTACCATTGTTCATCTGCCCTAATCCTTATAAGAACGTTATACAGATTGGCTAATATTAATTGATATACTGTCATTGTGCTACCTTCATTTACATGTTAATTATGTTATTTTTAAAAATATGAGCTGTCCATTTTGCATGTAAATATGGTAATAAATCATTCATCTTAGGAGAAACCTAGTCTTGGTAGCAATTCAATAAAACTAGTATATTAATGGAAATATAGACGAGGAAAAATCAGCAATCAACAGAGATTCTCAACAAAGCAGATAGCTGTTTCCTTTTCTAGAGGCTATATTACTTCGTTTGTCAGAGTCTATGAGAAGATCATAGTCAAAACAAGCATTTTACACAAAAAATCTGGAAAGAATGTGAAATAATTTAATTCCAATAAATAAACCAGCATAAGATAAAATATAATACAGACATAAGATTAAGTATTCAAAAACTCAGATCTGAAAGATTGCTGAACTGAGGTTGAAAGTTCAACGTTAGCTTTGTGCTCTATTTGAATGAAAAATAATTTGTACATAAGAAATGCAATGCATTGCAGACCTCTGTAGATATAAGACCTATTTTGATGACATCTTATTAGGTAGTTTGGCATTTTTTAAATAAAAAAATAGAGGACATACGTTTTACAGGACTTTTGTAACATTTGTATTAATACTTTGCTCTTTGAACATCTTCAGCCACATTGTGAAACTATAACATCAAGTGTTAGAAAAAGTATTGAATTCAAAACATTCTCTACTACCATATTCCTTTAACTTTTTACATTTTTAAAAAAATATATTTATTTGTTTGATTTACATTATTTGTGCTGGATTCTAGAGCGTAGGACAAAACATTTAACCATACAGTTGCGGCAATGAGAACGAAGCATACAGACACGATTATGGAAAAGCAGACAGAGACACAGACAGAGTTCTTATTAACAGCGAGAGCAAAGTCAAGCGGAGCTGAGCCGAGCTGAGCTGAGCTCTTTAATTGACAGTTCTCGATTTACAGGTTTACAGATCCGGGCCTGGACCAAGAGGTTAGACAGGATGTTTTTTTCAATAATTGTTATTCCAAACACACCACACTCATCTTGTGACTGCATATCTTATTCCAAAACACTCATTCACAGCCCAGGCCCAACAACATTCATACATCACACATCCTTGGGGGCAGTGTTCTGGCCAGAGACATCATTCTCACTAGCCTGGGATATCCCTCCTTACAATCATGAAAAAATACTTCTGTACAACCCACGCAAAGCCCTTTATATTTGACTAATTGCTGTTATTTAATCATGTTAGTATTATTTCTTCTTTGACCATCTGTATGGTCATGTTAGTATTGATCTTCCTTTATCATCCAAGCGGCTGGAACCACACATGCTGCTGTTCCCACGTATGGTATCATGTACTTGCATACAAAAGTATTTGGTATATTCGTAAAAAACTGACAAAGTCTAAGACACTAGCAGTTCATCCAGCAGCTGATGTTGGCCTGTCTTTATCTCCTCAGTCTTTGTGACACTCAGTCAGCTTTTAATAACACTTAATATCAAGATGTTTTAAAATATCACAATTTAAATATTGAAGTATGGTATTTGAACCTCTCATCTCAATTTTCAATCTTCTGAGATTTTTTTCCACTAATGTTTCCAAGCATGCACCTTTGTCAAAATTTTTATCACCTAAGAGACAAGCAAGAATCTCTTTTGCAGTGCTGCAGAGTTCAAGTGCCTTCAGAGACTGTTTATAAATGTCTGCAGAGTTTATAGTACCTTACAATATCATGCTGTCTTTATCTTTGTTTGTGAACATCTACACAACTATAAAATCATGTTTCCAAGATCATCAAAATCTATATGTTCCAAAAAATATATTGCCAAATATACATTTTCAAAAGTGGACTGATTTACATACTTGTTCCTCTAAGACAGACAAATCCATTTTGTTTGCAAAATGTCATCCCTTTAAGGTCTTACAAGGCTACATAGAGGCAAAACAAATGCAACACTGTTCCTTCAAGATTTTCAAAGTTCTTGAATTTGAAAGAGGAAGAAAGAAGCTATTTTTAGGGTAAGAAAATTAGATTGCCCAGTGAAATGTACTCTTCTGCTTGCTACCTAGTGGGGTGCCTTTGTAAATGCTGATAAAATATATTTATTCCAAACATTACCAGTAACAGCTCATTGCCTAACTGAAAATAGTTTTCCTGAATAGGTGCCATTCTGCCCAATGTAAATTCAAGCAATTCATGTGATGACTTCAAAGACAGTACTCAAACCATGTAATGATTAATCGTATACCAAAGCTATAATTAGTTGGAAGCTGTAATGTGTGAGCAGTAAAGACTTAATAAAATTATTAGAAGAGAGAAAAGCAACTACCTTTACATCGTCGCATGAAAACCTATTTGCTATGTTTTTAAGAGATTTACATAATTACCAGCTAATTAGTACATTCTTCTACAATCTGAGTAGAACCTAGTTGTGGCCATAGATACATCACTATAATATTTCTATGGCAGCAGTATGAGTCCAAAATTGTGTATGTCTTTATACTGATTATATTGCTCAATGTATGAAGGACTGTATCCCGCAACCTAATTATCTTCAACTAAATTTATGTAAATATGAATGAAATAGAAAAAACAAACCTCACTATTTTGTTGTTTTAATATCAGTATCATTAGGTTTTTAATTTGTTTTTTGTTTTGGTTTGTTTTTTTAAAGCTGCAGATTACTTTTCTTCTGAGAACTTACAGTTTATGGTGCACAGTGTAGTATCTTTCATATATATATATATATGTTTTATGAGGCTATTTGACTGAAATCTGTCTTGTTTTGTTTCCATAAAAGTTGTCTACTTGGAAAACGCTGCACTAAGTGTCATGTGCTCCAAAGAATGCGGAATGGTAGATTTTCCTGGAAATATACATGTCTACAAGGTATAAATGAGATATAAGCCTTAAAAGATTAAGGTTAGTTAGTTTTGACACTTTATCATGTCTCTTGAGCTGAACACTTTGAGATAATTCTGGCAAGCAGCTGAGTCTTTTCTTTGGTGAAAATGCATACTGAAATGTAGTTACCACAACAGGTCCCATGCTGTTAATTTGCGTGTAGCAAATTGCATCAAGTGTACTGAGATACTAAAACCAAGTATGATATTTTAAACCAGTACTGTTTGTGTACCAATAACAGACACTAGAGGAATTTTTTTTTTTTAATAAGCATTGACTGTGTTGGTGGATATTTTTTTCAATGTATTTTTTAGTCCTAACTGGTACTGTTTAGAAAGAAGTAACTAGTTAGCCCAAACATTGTTGATCTTGTGCTAGCAGCACATCACAGGCAAGTATAGAGTAACAAGAGATTTTTTTGGTAATACTACCTTTGCCTATTTAAGAATTTATTGGGAAAAAAAAAAAAAGTTCTCTGTGCTAAAATGTTTCTGCAAAAAGAACATACTGTAGTTAAATTTTGGTCCTTTGTAGCAGTAGTTCGTTTCTTGAGAAAAGGGAAAACTTTTCAAATTATACCTACATTGGCCAGGGCTTGCAGCTAATCTGAAGAACATAAATGAGCCATTGTGCATGCGTTCCCCTAAAAATGGGATGCGTCTATGCAGAATCTGGATTCTATTTATTTATTTATGTGTTTACTTTAATCATAAATGTAATATTTATGTCACACAGGCTGCTGCTAAATAAGAAGGAAGTTTTTTTTTCCATTGTCAAAATTTGGTAGGATCCAGGATAGAAAAAGGAGGATAATACCCTTGTAATCTCTTTTATTCTATTGTAGAATAGTTATGTGAAACTTATAAAGTAATTTCAATAGTAAGAGAGTTCTAAAGTTAGTGTTCCAAAACTTTCTGTATTGTTTTTTTCTGCAAAAACAGTCTTATTTTTCTTTATCTTGTTCTTAACATTGTCATATCTTTAAGTTTAGGCACCTAGGCACCTGATAGATAAATATTTTGAGGCCTGGGAAGCAGATGTCTGAGGATGTGCTCTTTGGTCTGAAGGAAAAAAAGAATAATAAATAATTTTAAATATTGATAATTTTTCTGAACAGGAACAAGGGTCTTGCAGTAGTGCTTAGGAAAGCATGTGGTCTAGTGGGAAGAGTTAATACAGAGGAAAGAAACACAGATAAACTTTTAAAGGTTATTTTAACACGTGATACTTTCTAAAAGAGGGAGCAGGAAAATGTCACAGAATCACAGAATGGCTGGAGTTGGAAAAGACTTCTGGAGATCACCTAGTCCAAGCCCACCTGATAGAGCAGGTTCACCTAGAGCACATTGCACAGGATCATGTCCAGGCATTTGTTTTAGATGTCCAGAGAAGGAGACTCCTCAGCCTCCGTGGACAGGCTGTTCCAGTGCTCTGTCACCCTCGTATAAAGAAGTTTCGCCTCGTATTCAGATGAAACTTCTTGTGTTTCAGTTTGTGCCTGTTACCCCTCATCCTATCGTTGGGCATCATTGAAGAGTTTGGTCCCATCCTCTTGACATCCGCCAGTAAGATATTTATAAGAATGGCTAAGATCCCTTCTCAGTCTTCTCTTCTGCAGGCTAAACAGACCCAGCTCTCTCAGCCTTTCCTTGTAAGAAATATGCTCCAGACACCTCATCATCTTTGTAGCCCACCACTGGACTCTCTCCAGCAGCTTTTTTTTTGTTGTTGCTGAATTAGGGAGCCCAGAACTGGACACAGGATGCCAGATGCAGCCTCACTAGGGCAGAGTAGAGGGGCAGGATAACCTTCCTCAACCTGCTGGTCACTGCCTTTCCTAAGCACCCCAGGATACCATTGGCTGTCTTAGCCACAAGGGTATATTGCTTGATCCTGGTTAACTTGTTGCCCAAGAGGGCTCCCAGGTCCTCCTCTGCAATGCAGCTTTCCAGCAGGTCAATCTCTAACCTGTACTGGTGAAGGGGTTATTCCTCCCTAGGTGCAGGACCTTACACTTGCCTTTGCTGAACTTCACAGTCAAAGGTAAGCATCATATGGGAGCAATAGAAAATAGAGAGAATGGTAGTGATAAACTCTTATTCATTCTGAAAAATGTTAAATATTCATCCAGAATTTCCAAAAACGGAGACATCAGAATCAAATCTGTTTTGCCATTTTTCTCTCACGTCTATGGGAGTTGCCAGCCATCTTTCAGCAGTTGTAAATTACTCAATTGCTTCACATTATAGGTCTCCATTGCCACATAGTTTTGCTTTTGCACTTCCAGTTTTCAGATCCTTGTTCTCATTGTTTCAGTCCAGTGTTGAGTTGTGTACAAGCATCTTAAACTCTGGACTGGAAGAAAGCTCACTACCAATGAGCAGCACTCTTGATTTAAAACTAACACTGTTCAAGTGCTGCTGCTGCAAGAGTAAGTTTTTCTACATTC
The DNA here is from genome assembly GCF_036013475.1 of Columba livia. Classification (NCBI taxonomy): domain Eukaryota; kingdom Metazoa; phylum Chordata; class Aves; order Columbiformes; family Columbidae; genus Columba; species Columba livia. The sequence goes on along the minus strand of NC_088602.1, from coordinate 104,343,769 downwards.
TTTGTAGCAAATACTGCTCAGATAACTAGCCTACTAATTCAGAGTCTTCTAATTTTTTTTCATTGCCATTATTACTTACTTACTATGTCACTATTCTTAAGTGTGTATGAAGTTGGTGAAAACTATTGGACTTCATAGTAAATTCCTATATGCCTCAACATGTCTGAGCTCTCGTTAAAGCCAGCAAAGAGCTACTTCGTGAATTCATAGACTACGGTTCAATTCAGCCTAAAGTAGACAGCTAGGTTCAGTCAGCTGAATACAATAAAATAATCTGTTCACTACATCACAAATATCTCTGTTGAACTTAACAAGACCTAGACCACATCAGGACACTCAGCATACAATTTAGCTCGCATCTGAAATACCCTTGAGAGTTCAAGCCCTTGACCTGACAAGTACTACTCAGAATCTGAAGGAAAGCTGTGCACTCCTCTGGTGGTGGCTAAACCAGAAGAGATGTGTAAAAAGACACCAGACACCCAAATCCCACCCATGCTTTGTGACACATGTAGATATCTTTATTTGAGATCTGTTTCTCACTTAGGCCCAATCGCTGTCTTCCGTTACCACTCTAGATGTCTTAGGTTCTCCCCTCTCATTTTCATATGCCACTTCAGAAACATATGAAACACCTATTGATCTTCTTACTATGCTGCCAGCTCCATGCAAATGGCTTGGATACCCGAGGGCTAGATGTCTATCACATCACAGATGTCCCTGTCCCATATGCACATACACAGAGTATGGACCAATTCCCTTTCTGTGTTGCAGAGGCATGTTGTTATGTTCTCCTTTTCAATAATGTGGTTTAAGGAACAGCTTGTTGGAGAAGCTCCTTCACCTTCAGTATATACATAAAAACCAATGTTTTGCTTATTTACTCTTCCTGTTATCTAGGTTTGTTTTTCCAAAACTCACTAAAAATGGAATCTAGAGTGATTGCATTAGCGTATTTTTGTGTAAATGTGTTACCTTTTTTTTTACCTTGGGATAATACAACCAGTTTTGGGGGAAAAATAAACAAACAAACAAATAATTAAGAAATAAATGTTTTCTCAAATATTCAGAATAAATCAATAAAGTGTAAACACTCTTACAGTATGCATTTATAACATGTTAGAAGAAGGCCCTGTAAGTCCATGCCTATATATTTTTTCAAGCTTTTTCTCAACAAAATAGACAACATAATTCCCAGGGTGTTTATTTCTCTGTGTTCTGCACTGGCTGATGCAGATTTCTGGCAGCATAACTGCAACTGACAGCAGATGACCTGTTCTGTACAGTGTGAGCTATAGAGATAGTAGCCTGAACAATATTACGGACCTGTCTAGGTTTATTTGTTCAACTGAAACTTTAATATCTAATAAATTTACAGCCAAAATCAGTGTATTAATTAATACTAATTAACAATTTTAATCTATAAGAAATAGAGACATATTTAAGAGACTTCCAGGAAAGTATAAGAGAAAAAAAATATATATTGCATAATAGATATTTTAGATATAGATATATTGCACAGCAATATTAAAGGCCCATTTTAAACAATCTGTTATGAAGATCTTTGCATGGTACTTTCTTTTAGGAAGCAGATGAGAAATGTTTTTGTGTCTATGAGGGGAACAGACAGTCCAGTATGCAGAAAATTATATGACCACTTCCACTTTTTCAGGAAAACTGTCTTGGCTTTATGACTGCTGCTGAGCTGAAGGGCTCCATACTACGCACTAAATGGCAGGCAGAATTCCATTGCTTTTGAATTACATTTTTCTTTTTAACTACTTAATAGTGAAACAAATAAGCACAAATCCATACAGCAACCAAAATAAAATACTGAATTAGTTTAAGGTCTCCAGCTAGGAGAAAAATTAATCTCGGTTTATCCAAATCCATGAAGCTGCACTGCAGGTATTTGGACACATCCTGCATGATGTGCAGAAGAAGTCGCTCTGCACCAGTGAAAGTTCCTGGATTCCTTCCTATTTATTCTGCCAATATTAATCTAGGACTAATGGAGTAAGACACAGAAGAGCATGGGCTGCTAAACAGACTGAGGCATGCATTCATAAAAGAAATATGTAGACTTCACAGGCTACATAAACACCAACTCTGCTTCTAGATGATGTGTAAACTCCATAAATAATTGAAAGAGCTCTCTGAAGAACTCTGCAATGCACTACAGCAACTACATACACATATTGTGTTTGAAATAATAAGTCTTCCTGTCTCATGGATTTCGTAGTGTAGATAAAGAAACTAAACAAAGGCAGGCAGAGGGGACCATGAGCGTGATACATATCTGGAAGGAAATGAAGCACCAAGAATTAAAAAGACCTGCCCAAGATCCATGAAAAAGACCAAAAGTTATTACAGAGTAGCTAAATCCCTGCTTAAAATTTTGTTTTCCCCTGCTGAAGAAAAAGTCTCCCTCATCTTTTTTCTAACCACTCCTTTTGATTCCATTAGCAATTCTAAAGGGAATATTTTAGGGATTTTTGTCTGTTGTGAGGTTTAGAGGTGTTTTGCTTTGTTTTGCTTTTTTTTTCCATAGTTCCATAAGCGTGTGTTAACAGTACTTTCTTACTAGGTGGTGTACGAACATTAACTAAGCACAAGACTGTTTAGCCTTCAGAGTGAACTTTGACTGGGACGGCCAAAGAAGAGAAGCTGTGAAGCTAAAAAACAGTTTTTAAGCCATACTATTTTCACTCAGCTGTAACTACTGTGTATGGATTGTTAATGTAGATAGTTATATTAAATGTAAACAAGATGCATTTGTAGAATATAAATGGATCTTCTGTGCAATATATACCATTCCTTTGATGACTGTTGCTATTAAAAAATTCCCTTTACATAATCCTCCAGAAAGAGTAAAAAGAGAACCAGATATTATTGTACAGTACAGGTATGCCAACAATTTTTCTATGTGGTAACTTCTAATGACTACACCTCCTGTTAAGCTTACAGACTTGGAGTTGTGATAAATACTGAAACATTTTCAAAATGCTGTGTGCATGAGTTTGAGTGAATAGAATAATTCAAGACCCCTGCTTAGAAGATTTCACTCTCAAATTACATTCTAACACAGGCTATTGCAGGAAAACAATATATTACTATGTATTTCATCAGATAGCTTAATCATTTTTTCACTTCTCTAGATCCCTAATGTTTCAGCTAATTCACAAGACAGATTATACTGTGGATGTTCTTTTACCAAAGGTGAGCTATGAATGTCAGTTGGGTTTAAAAAAAAAACAACTAGAAAGTTGAATAATCTTCAGCAACTTTTTAAAAATTTATTTATTTAATACCATTTATGCAACATCCTCTTGCAAGATACTCACTACTCAAAGATTAATGACAGCAAAGGTACAGCTCTGCATCTCTAAGCAGTCTGCCGAGGATATTGTTCCTCTGCACTATACCCTTCTTAAGTGTAGAGCCTTACAGTGATATTAGGCTAGAATCTAGGTTCTGCTATGAGTATGCACTTAAGTATTTTAGTACTTCTTTATTTTGAATGGCATTTTAAAAAAATGTCTTTAGTGACACTTGACGGAGAAAGGAAATAAATTAGAGCTTATAAAAGGTTCCAGGCCAAATGACACTGGAAATGAAGTGGTATACAAATACACAGATCCAAAAGAAAGTATTTCTCTGAACATTTTATTGCTTTCTTCTTCATATTCCTCGAAAGTATGTGTTGTTTATGTCAGCCAAGGATCTTACCTTCATCACATTCTTCATGAGTATCTTGTTTCATCTCAAGCCTAGAGGAACTGATCTCTTCTTTTTTTTAAAAAAAAAATAAATAAAAAATTGCTTTTTTCTAAGCTCTCGTCTCATTTAAGTCTTGATTCATAAGATTAGCTTTATAAGGTGTTCTAATTTTCTGATACATTTTGTTTTGTTTAATTAGACATAATAGAAGAGTTATGGTTAAGACCTTCATTTTTCTGGTACAGTTAACTGTCTCTTGGATCAAAGGTTCTCCAGTTAAATAGGTACTACTAAGAGTTTTACAGAAAACTCTTCTGATGGTTTCCTTTGAAGGGAGATGACCCTTTGCTCCTACTCAGCACTGATAAGACACATTTGGAGTGCTGGATCCAACTCTGGGCTCCACAGTACAAGAGAGACATTGTCTTACTTTTCTGGACAAAGTAAAGAAACAAAATTTCAATACTTTTAAGAAATAAATCTGTATCAATCATTTCAGCAAAGATCATACCAGAAATATACATATATAGAAAACCCTCTTCAAGTCCCATTAAAAATATAGTTTATTTTGGAAGTAGTTCAAATTTCATGTCTTGAAAGACCCATTGTGAAGACTCATTGCATGCTTACTAGGGCAAGTTATTTTGTCTTAGTCTGCAACTCTCCATTGAAACATTTTACTGTTTTAAGAAGAGCTGCTGAACAGAGTAGATGAATGGAATTGAAAGGTTGCTTCCTGAAAACATGAATGAAGTTATTAATTAAGCTAACCTGCCAAATCTGGAATAATAGTATGTCTTAGAAATAAATGTCCATCAGCATGATCAGATTTTTCTTTTGACGTTATTTTATTTTCTACTTCATTCAAAGGAGAATCATTATGTTGCACATAATAATGAAAACTGGCATCCCAAAGAGCTCAAGTTGTATTATAAATGTGGTGTTTAGATTAATAATGAAACCGTGGAACACAATTTTACTTTGTTCTATATATTTTATGATGTTCAGATGATCCATTAATTTCTTGTTTCTCCTCCAGCAGAGTTTCTCCTAAAATGAACTCCCAGCTAACAAAAGGCAAATGGAGTAGGTGCCATGCCTCAGAAACTTCCTCTGTAGGATATGTGCTGAAAGTGAAGGTGGGTGTCACTAGTTCATCACTGTATCTATTTTTAGTTGGCAAGCCAGTCCCCTGTTTCCTCTTAACCAACCAGAAGTATTCTAAAGCTTGACTGAAGGCACAATCAAGCTGCGTGCCACCAACATTGTCTGCAGTTATGCATCTGGACAGTTTTCTCAGTACATGCAGCCCCTGGGAAATGTTAATTTAAAATGCAGTCCTGAAATGGTGAAAATGCTAACTGTCCTGTGGGAAATTATTACCATTTTTACAGGCACTGGAATGTATTTTGCAAGAGAGGAAATGCCAGAGTAAATAAATGGAAATGGAGTATGATAGCATATAATCAGGAAAATGTATGAAAGTATAATTGCCAAAATCCATGGGGTTTGTTTTGGTTTGGTTTTGTTTTCATTTGTCTGACCAATATAGCTGGATGTTGTTTGCTTGCTTCTTTCCTCCCCTCCTCTAACATTTGAGATGTTGGTATCTGTAAAGTTCAATTTTAAAACTATGTCCTTAAGGACTACTGTGTATTTTGAATACATTTCATTAAAGCTACTCGTTTTAATTTATTTTATTCAAGTTCCATTTTGTTTTATATTTCACTGACATCTGTAAAACTGCTTTCATAGCATATCTTTATTCAGAATATGTTACAGATGAAAAAATAATTTAAAAGTGGCCTGTTCAGTGACTGCCATGATTTGGAAATGTGTGGGATTCTCTTGAAATGTATAGAAAGTAGATGCTACCAAGAATAATTTAGAAGAAGGAACAAAGAAAAATGTTATGTGGGGTAAAATCTCCTTCATTATTATCCCACATCCAAAGAACAATGGAAATTGGTCGAGATATTAAAGCAGGCTATGTAGAAGCAGATATTTAGGACGGATAGTTTGAGATCTCTTTTGCTTTAGTCTAATGTGCATTTGAGATTGTTGTCTTGACGTCCTTTACAGTTAGTGAGAGAGGAATGAATATGCCTACAGTAAAACAGGTATCAGTTTAAGATGGGCAAACAACATATATGAATCAGCTCCTCAAAGTCTCCATGGAAATTAAAATCAATCAAATTAGTAGCTTTGGTGTAGATGACCAAACCTGGATAGATTAATGCTACCTATGCTGTCCTTTGACTTGCTCTATGTCCACACCTTACTGCACTAGCTTACTATAACTCATCTTTGTTCTCACCAGAACTAATTTTTTCAAGACTTGGCAGTCCTTAAGTAGATCAAGTCATAAGCTCTTTTCATTCAGGATGAAATAATTAGTGTTTTGAAAGTACAGATGACCCATGTTTCTGTAATATATTGGAGTCCAAATTCAGTTACCCATTTTGGATAGACTCAATAATGAAACCAGTTACTGTAAACCTGCAAGTTTTGAGCAACTAAAGTAACATACTGTTTGACACGTCATGGGTCTGCAATAAAACATAAGCCAAATACTTTCTGCTGTCATAAGTATTTCAATATGTTTGAAATACTAATTCTAATATGTTCAAGCATATTAGACAGAAGCACTTCCTTTAACACATGAGAGGAAAATAATCTAAGGTACTTTTTGAGATAAGAGATAAATTAGACTATTCAAATGCTCTAGAGTTAGAATAAGTATGGAAATATCGGTAACCCAGGGTCAACTGATTCATTGTTTTATCAGAGAGAAAGAGGCAAATGCACTTGTTAGGAAAAATATTAAAATGTCCATATAGTTGACAAAATTGATAGTGAGATGGATTGTTATTAAAGTGATTCCTTTTAGTCCGATGACATCTTATAAGGTATTAAATAGTTTAGAACTCCTTCTGAGACCAGCCTGATATAAAATATTCAACAACCCTCTACTTCATGCCAAAAATATTCCACTAAATTTAGAGTTAGACATCTTTAAAATAATTGGCAATATCAGCTTTGCACAGGAAAGCAAAAGGACTGGGAGATTTAATAATACTTTCATTGATCTTTGCATACGAGAGTAATCCTCTTTGGAAATTAGGTTGTTAATGCAGGAATGAGCCTTCCATTTTTCTGAGTGTGCACAGATTAACGATCAAATGCTTCTTCACGAAGTATTTCCTGTAAAAAGGACACCAATGCGCTATGTATGAGAGGGGTAAAAAGAAGCTGGTATCTGGTTCAAGAAAATATCAGATATAACTGACTACTGAAAGGAACGTGCCTTTATTCCATATAACTTTTTGATATATCTTTTTCTTTTTTAATACCACTTTTACAGTTTTACAGTAAAGTTAGTCCTGACAAAGCTGGAATTGAAGAAACAGCTGAAAACTTTAAAATCTGGATGAAAAAATATTTTGGAAAAAACAATCAGAATTAAATAAAAACCTCATTTAAGATAAAATGCCAGTGAATCTTTGATATGCCGCTTATTCATTCATTTGATAAACATCCTGGCACTTTCTACATGAATTCTTGAAGCTGCCAGAGACTGACATTGACTTTTCACAAAAACTAAGCAGTCTCATGAGATTCCAAAGCGTTGAAAAGACACCAGACTTAGTATTTTTTCAAGCAGTATCTCCAAACCTCCACAAAAAAAAAGGTGACTATTTAAAATGTTCCATGTTTGTAAGAGGAAATGTAATTTATAAACAAACACTTAATGCATCTTAAACTGAGAAAGGACAGCAGTTCACACACTCTCACTAAGATGACTACGGCAGAAAAAAAACAAGCTCAGAAATCACACTGGGCTGCTGAATGAGCATTAATTACCATTACCTTAACAGTTCCAGTAGTTATTGTGTAATATTATCAGTGTTTACAATGTGCCAAGAGAAAGTTTTCATTATTAGAAACAAGGCACAACAAACACTATTCCAGGACAGGCTCTATTTGCTCAGCTTTATAACTCTGGTCATTGCTGGATGCTGCTAATACTAATAGTTTACACTATACACATGATCTTTCTAGTCCAGGTGAAACTAGTTTTTACAAAGATATGTGCTGCACCTACAATCAAATTATAATCCATGGACTTTTAAAACCCTTATGTCATAGAAGGCTACTCTTCACAAATAATCTGATTTCTAAGTTGAGCGTGGGGGTTATTGTAACTTCTTGTTAGAAGTTTTTGATGTAGTTTGATCAGGTATCTCAAGGTTCTTTTAAAACTTGCCATATACAGACACCAGAGGCACATGTTGGATAATCAAAGACCTGGGTGTTGCCACCTCAAAAATGTCAGTAACTAAAAAATGCAGCTAATAAAATGATGATAGTGGTATTATTAGAGATATATGGCATAGTTTTGTTGTTTATCCAACAATATTATTTTTTTAAATTGGAGATCTGCACAACTATTTGTTATTTGCTGTTGAAGGACATAGAAATTCTATAAAACATTCAGAGATTATTTAAAATAATGATTGAAGGGCTAGGAAAATAAATTTGGGGATGTCAGATTTAAGAAAATGAATCTATTCAGACTACTTGAGAGAAGATTTGAACATGACTTGATCTCTGCGCAAATGATGTATAATAATAAGAAAAAAATTCAGCTTTGCTGACAAATGCATAGAAATGTCTGGAAATTGCAATTAGATGAATCAGTCTTAGAAAAAGTTTATTATCTGCTCAATGAGGGTGATCATGTTTACAGCTATAAATTATTGGAGTATCTGTTAGTTATGACAGCTTAAGACTTCAAGATCATTATTTGTTTTAATATATCTTACCAGTATATACATATATGTTGCAACCCAACAGTGGAATATTTATGTTCGGTTCACCATCAGTAATACTGTTGGCTTTAGCACACCTACTTCTTTTCTTATTTTTATATTTCTCCCATGTCATAAATTGTATTTGCTTTTGAGATGCTACCTGCAGACCATGAAACGTGGTGAATTAACGTTCTGAGATAGAACAGAAAACCTTGCTTCTCACGTCTTAGACATCTTACTTCCTTTTTCAATGTAAGAATAAAACTGAAGTTTGGATTTGAAGAGGAGTTTTGTTGCAGGCTGTGTTGGAAGGCTTTGTCTTCATGAGCAGCACAGACACAATCTGTGCTGATCACCAACTGGAATAATCCATGCATATCTCATCTCATTGCTTCCTTCTATGGTCTAGTGCATTCTATGTTTGGAACACTTCTGTCTCCCCTGAGATTCGGAATGTAATATTTTTGTCTTCTCAAATGCTTTGATTTACCTTAAACTATTACACCATGGATAGTACTGTTAGGTTATGTGATAAACAGTTCATATTCATATACACAAAGGAGGGCAGAAGCACACAGACAGGGGGAACTCTGCCTCAGCCTCTCTTCTCCCCTAGATGTCACAGGAGGTGACCAGACCCACCACCATGGGGTCACAGGGTCTTACAGGCACCTTTGGGATTTAGAGTGGTTGAGCAAGGAACAAGTGTGGGAAAATAGAGGGATGAGGGGATGAAAGAGGCTAGTCATGTGTAAGCACCAGATGGTTACCATCCTTGTCTGGCCATGCCCCATGCCTGATCAGCGCAGTCTGTCCTTTCTTGTTAAATTCCATTTCTGACCATTTTAATGGGTGAGTGGCTCCCTACCTCTGTGCACAAGGTTGTCTGGGTGACAGTAGCTGGAGTGGGACCAGAACTCACACAGGTTTTGTGCCTGTGGGCCACCACTGGAGCATGCGAGGGTGAGTGTGTCAGTGCATGCCACCAGCTAGCATCAGGCTGGACTGACCAAAAAGTAGGTCAAGTAGCCTAGGAGGTTGCCAAGTAGAGATGTGCATGAGACAAAAGTAGGTAGCTACCAGAGGGGCCAGATGGTCCATGTAATTTACTGAGGAGACTGCAGGGGCTGAGTGGTCACCTGAGAGACCCATTTGTCTGTGCATGAGGTGACTGGAGATGAGAGGTTCCAAGACCAGCTAACAGGCGGACTAAGTGATGAAGGCCAGCAGCATCAATGGCTGGTCTGCATGTGTGTGTGTGTGTGCATGCACCACTTGCGTTGCGTGCGAGGGGATCTGCTCCAGCAGCTGGGTTGCAGCTGTGAGGACTTGTATGCCAGATGCCGTAGCTGGGTAGGACAAGGAGAGACCAAATATCTGAGCCCAGCTGCCAGAAGGATGCACATGGGACATAAATGTGCATATATTCCCATTGACAGACCTTCATCCTGATCAAGGAAGACCTCCGCTCTAATTCAGCCAGCAAGGAGGATGGGATGAAACCACTGGTACTGTCTGTGATCACATGAGTGCTGTGTGTGCCCCGTCTGCATTACCGGTGCAGCAGATGCATAGGTGTGTTTGTGTGTGTGCTTGTCAGGAAGGCGTGCTGAGCCTCATTGCTGGCTGGACCTGGAGATGGAGACCTGCAGCAGGGATGCCAGATTCACCAGCCTCTAACAAGTACAAGAGTAACAGAAATGAGCTAATGTCCCACCTCATTAAGTAGAGCACATTTTCATTTATCCTTTTGTGTTTTTTTTGCTAACTCTGTAAACTACTAAATATTTAGCACCTCTGTATCTCTCTGCATTAAGAAAACAAAACCTAGATCTCTATGATGTAGTCATAGTGTGCTTGTTTATTGTGGCCAAGGCCAAGTCCAAAGGGAGGCTATACGTTTGTGGATTTGAGGGTTAAAGCTAAGAACCAGATATGTGAAGCAAAGTAAAACCTGTGAATGGAGTTTGTCAGTGATTTATTGATAGGATTCCAGTTCCTGTGGGGCCAAAATTCAATTCTTTAGGTGCAATTTTTTCCTTGTAAACAAACACAGAAAGAAAATATATTATCGATATCTCCTACTATATCTTAGGCATGGCTGGAAAATGTAGGAAGTTTTGACTATACAAGTTCATGTTCCCCTATTCTATTTTTATCTCTCTTTTCTTATGGTACTTACATGTGCATTTTACTGCTCCTGTTGTGCAGAAAAAAAGATCAGGACATATTCACTATCTGATAATGTTTATCCAGTCTTGCATTTTATAAAAATGCTTTTAGGGATAAGTGGATTATTTTGTTGGCCTATTAGTAACACCTGGTATCTAAGGTTATTCCCAAACTCATTCCCAGGATGGAAAGGGTTAGAATTACCTGTATTGTTACTAATGCTGACGTTTCATCATATGTACCTGTTGGTGATCCTCAGATGAAAATTTTCCTTTCTGTGGTCAGTCATAATACTCACTATGCTCCATAAACAGCAGGAGAATGGTCCAAGTTAACAGGCTGTTACTCAGAAGAAGAATTCTCTATGCAAGGATTAGAAAATATTAATATCTGTTCCACCAATGATCTATCTGGTCTCATTTCTAGAGAGAAACCTTCCCCAAAAGAAATTGAGAGAACTCTCATCAATCATTCATTTTGATGAAGAATAGTTGATTGTTATGTATAGATTTGGTGTTCTGCTGAATTAGGGCTTATGAGAGAAATGGCCCATGTTTAAGAAAAATTGCCTTTGATGGAAATAAGAGACAAGTATTTGTATTGCCTGCATAAGTTATCAGGCATGGTACAGATGGTGAGGGACTTTGCACTGCAGATGGGAATGATTCAGAAGATGATAGAAGTGCTAAATACAAATGCTTGCTCCATTACTATCTGGAGATAGATGTTGTTAAAGCAAAGTTTACATATAAAGTTTACTTTCAGCAAATATGCATACTTGTGGGAGTGAAAGTTAGATGACAATAAAATGCAAGCTTATCCAATGGTAATGAGATATCTTTTTGTACTAAAATAATAATTAAGTTGTTTATAGTATATAGTTAATATAGCTCTTGAGATGCTGTGAACATGATATTATCAGCAAACAAAACTGCTTTAGGTAACTCTAACCTCAACAGTTAGTGGTTTAAGGGCATCAGGATGAAACTCTACTTAGCTCACTAATATGCTGAATCTCCACAATCTGTACTGTGCTGGACAAATCTGCGAGTTAAATACACAGGTAAAATACAGACATTTCTATGGCAACAGTTATACCATATATAAAAATGCTCTGAATAACTAGCAAATTACCTTCATTTTATCAACTGGTGATTACAATGACAGCTTATATGAAGGAAAATGATCACTCATATTTCATACCAGGAAGGTCTTCTAAGAAGAGATGTAATGAAAAATAGCAATACACTATACAGTTTGTCTTTTCTTTGACTAAAATCATAACAGAATCCTTACAGAGAGGAGGAAAGGATTGTTCTTTCTTAGGTCTTTTCTTAGCCAATACATACAGCTGCTATAAGAGAACTACAAATTCTAATTAACAAAAAGTTCTTTCTTAAATTAATTTTCTTTCATTAAGTTTTTTCTAGCTGTCTTGTAGTATTACTAAGTATTAGAAAGCTGAAAAGACTATTCTGCATAGTGAAAGTGAAAAATAGACCAAATATCTTGTTCGGGTAATTTAGACATTTTAGTTTTCTTCATGGCCCTCCAAAAACCAAAAGTAGGGAAATTTTTTCATAGTAATATACTCTGCATGGGGATACTCACAGTAGATATTTCACTATTTTGCCAGAATTTCTGGTTCATGTACAATTTAAAATTTCTTCAGTTTTTATTTGTTAATTTGTTATGTGCATATGAGTCAACATCTGGAAAAGGTAGCATTTTTATTTTTCTAGAAATAGATCTTCAGCTTTCTCTCTAAATGGTATTCATACCTAGAATGGGGTTTGACAAGTTTCTCATGAAGTAAAAGGTTCAACACCATGAAACACTTATTGGGAAACTTCTGTGTTATTATGGGTAAAACAGTTTATGTACTAGAACGTATTAGCAAAACTATGAGTTCTTACAGTACAATGTCCCCTAGTGTTTTTTGACCATTAGTCTTTTCTCTGACCATTTGGTTAGAACTTCTGGTGCACAGATGCCTTCTTTTTTTCTCAGAACAAGGAAGCAAAGTTTATTAGCTCTTGCTCATATAATTCATCTTATTTTGAATTATTGAGAAGCAAAATCTAGGTGTACAAGCAGATAATTAAAAAGTTACATGCAACTATAGCAATTGAAGAAGTGACATTAAATATTTTCTTCTGAGGAGCAAATTGTATTCTATTTATGGAAATATTTAGAAATGTCTTAAGAAGGGAATTTACATAAGTGGCTACTTTTGCTGACCTAAATGTATGTACCACTTACTCATATTCACGGTGCTTCGAAACATTAAATAAAGAGCAAAGAAAAGAGTCCCATGAAATAAGGACTATGTTTTGGTGATATTATGGAACTGTAAAAAAGGGGTATGTAAGAAGGGATGGTCTGTGACAGTCAGAAAAGTAACAAAGCCTTTAAAAAGCTCTGGGTATCCTGTCCACACAAACTCTGTGTAGATCTCTACATAGTCAAAATACAGAAAGAAATTCAAGATTCACATAGTTCCAGAGAGAGTTCAAGTATCCTCTAGTTTAGTTTTCTTGGCACTTACTGATGGATATAGGGGGAAGCTGGAGAAATTGTGTTAGATTCTCATTCTGTTCTTGTAACCCCATGGGCACGGTAACTAGTGACTGGATAATACAAAATTCAGAATGGCTGTTTTCACGGTCACAGTTCTTGAACTCAAGTACTTAAAATATTTGTGTACCTACCTAAACATCTTATCAGGAGACAATGAGCAGCAGAATAAATTAGCTTGCACAGAACTATGCCAGGCAGGTCTACAGAATTGCTGCTTGTACTAAGGCTACCTAATTAAAGGCAGCTCAGATATCTCTATAATAGGTTGTTTCTCAGACTGCACCATGAAGCCATTACCTACAGCTTCCACTGACTCTGGCTGTAAATCTTTATGCCCCCATGAAGAGAATGGGGTTGCATCACTTCTCTAATCAGGAGGAATTAGAAGAATGACATTGAGTATTAGCCAGCTGGTGTTGCAGACAACTTACATTTCAGATTATAAGGTGTCAAAAATCTTGGATGGAGAACACAATTTAAATATTTTACATAAATAGAAAAAAAAAACAGAATAAATTCATGAATTAATAAATCAAGTCACTATAGACATTATGAAATTTGCTCCAAAAAAACTAAGTAAATGACTAAAATAAACAAGTAGCAGACCTTGGAAATGTAAAATGTATGGCATTAGCTGTTGTTGAATTCCTCTACTCAGCGTAGCTTCTAGTTAGGAGCTGTATTTAAATGTTCCAGTTAATATTTGCCTTTACATAGTCTTCATTATTATGTTGCAGTCTGTGTTAGCTATTTTAATTATTAATGCACCAATTTCATATTCTGTAATGAGCAGATAACATCTCCTAGAAAATTCTATGTTCCTTTCAGTTATATACTTCAGTATGATGCAGTACAGATTTTGTAGATACGTCAGGAACCTGCAAATCTATGATCATTTTATCTATGTACATTCAATGTATTTCATATAGTGCCTTCTCAGTCAAGACATTCAGATATCTCAACCATCAATTTTACTCTTTCATCTTCTGGGACATAATGAAAATCCAACCCATTCCTCTATCTCCAGTAGCAGTGGTTCAGCTGCAGTTGTTACATTCAGATTTAGAGCCTGGTGAAATCAGGTGAAAGCATTCTCCTGAAGATTAGATAAATGGCATCAACATCTCTTAGGGGCAGGGAAGGCTTAGAATCCATCTTCTGTTTCTGAGATAACTACTCTATGTGCTAAACTGTTTCACAACACTGAATTGTTATGAATGAGGTCTACCTGGTGTTGTTTTCTTTTGGTTTGTTTGGGTTTTTTTGTTGTTGTTTTTGGTTTGTGTTTTTTTGTTTGGTTTGTGGGTTGGTTTTTTGTGTGTGTTTTATTTTGTTTTTGGTTTTGTTTTTCTGAAATAACTTCTTAGGCATGTAACACCAGTGAAAATCAAAATCACCATCTATTACATCAGCATTGATATTCCTTTTGCTTTTTTCAAGTGTTTGATTCTGTGGTAAGGGATTAGTTAATCCTAAAAAGCTCAGACCACACAGTTTTCTGCACAGCCTTTGGTTCCCTCCATATGTCAAGCTGGGAACACACATACTTCAGGGCTCTGGGTTTCACTCTAGGTTCAGACATTTTATACACCTGATAATGAAGAGAACAGCAGGATCATGTCAACTGGAGGGGACCTCTAGAGGCTATCCAGTAGAGTCTCCTGATCAGAGCCTGTCTGGTTAGAAAAGGTGGCTCAGGGCTTTATCTAGTTGAGTTTAGAGTACCTCCAAGAGATCCCAGAACCCCTCTAAGCACATATTCTGCTTTGCTTACCTATGATTTATCTTGTTACTGCTGTTACCTTGTACACCTGTTCCCTCTTGTCCTCTTACTTTGCACCTTTGAGAAGATTTTGTCTTCTCTGTTTCCTTTAATTACGTAACTGACGACAACCATGTAATCCCCCCTAAGCTTTCTCTTCTTAACATTGAGAAAACCAAAGTCTTTCAATCTTACCTCATACATCATGTGCTTGAGAAAGAAATGACCCTGGTGGCCTTCACTGGGATTATTCCAATACATTAAAGTCTTTCTTCTCCTGAGGTACCCAAAATTTCTCATAGATGTTCAGTAAAGGGAAAGAATCATCTCCCTGAAACTGATGGCTACAATTCTCCTAGTACAGCACAGGATGTGGTTGGCCCTTGCTAGTTCAGGGTCACATTGTTAGCTCATGACCAGCTTTGATGTTTACTTGGTCTTTCTTGGCTGTTTCATCATTAGTCTGCCTTGGCTTGTACTGTTAAATGGGATTAATTTGTCCCAGGTATAGAGCTTTGCATTTACCTTTGTTAATCTTTACAATCTGTCTACCTTTTTTTTAAATTCTTCCTCTTGAGGTGGCTTGATGTAGCGATGAACAACTTCCCCCATTTTGATATCAGCTGTGAGATGGTTGAGGATGCATACCATTCTGCCATTCAGGTTGTTAATAATCAGTATAAGTTGCAATACTTATCCATGAGTTGGCTGCCAGTTGGACACTAGACTGCTGATGAAAATAAGCTTTAAGCCTGACAGTTTAGCTAATTTTGCAGTCATTTACCAGTCTGTGTCTCACTGAGTTGGCTATGTGCATACTATTGAAGGCCATGTTGAAGGCCTAGCTAAAGTAAAGGCCTTTTTGGTTCTGAGTTTCAAAAAGCAGCAAGCGGGACCTGTGAAGCAAGAACATGTTAGGACAATCACGACCATAACAGTCTTTTACTAGAGTTGACCTTCATAAGATTGTGTATATACATTGTGTGGTGACCAGCTTCAGTGTGGAAAATAAATCGAAAATGCATATAAGAATACTTACAATGATAACAAAATAAATATTTTCAATATGACTAGGTGCACAAGAACATCCTGTTCACAGCTATCCCAAATTACTATCTAAGGAAGAATATGAGTATACCAAGCAAAAATAGAAGCCTTATTATGACACTTTTCTCCCAGCAGTGATTAAAATCTAGAATATGATATCTTATCTGCCATTAGAAATTTCATCAGTGAAAAAAATTCTAGAAGGGTTCAGTACAACAACCTTATGGCTATTCTGCATCACTTTAGTCAAGAAAAACAGAGAGAACAGGCCCGTGTTGTGATATTCATGACACCATCTTTTTCTTAATATTTTTTCCTTTAAAAATGCTTAAGATAGAGTTAAGTAGATGTTCAGGTTTGACTGCAGATGAGTTAATTTTCTTCATGCAGTTACAAAACTTCTTTTTCATAGCTAGTAGAGTCATTGTTTGAATTTAGTTTGAGAACAAGAGACAACACCCCAGGACAGAGTTCATGTTTTTAACTGCTCTGATCTGAGAGCTCCAAGGTGTGAGTCAGCTAGTAAGCAGGGCATACACAGGGCAGACCTTGACTGATATCCAGACTGATGAACAAGAGTATTGCATCCCATTAGCATTGTTCTTCATATTTAAGGAGAGTCAGGATCTTCCAGTTTGTATCTTTCTTTGTCAGAGCCAGGACAGAGACCTGTCCAGGAAATTCTGTTCAGGACTTTCTTCAGTTTGGCCTTTTGCCATCCTGCTGGTTTGCAGAGGCCTCTGGGCCTTTTTGCTTTTATTTTTTTTTCTTTCTCTGGGATAAGCTGTTCGGGACCAGGTGCTGCTGCCTGGCACTGGCTGCTCGGTGCAGACAAAGTTCGTGAGGAATTACACTGAGTATCTTTCCTTTTGTATTCTATTTCTATTTTATATGCATATACTTACCACTAGTGTATTAGCATTTTGTTATTTTATTAAACTGTGTTATCTCAATCCACATGTTTCCCCTTTCCCTTTTGATTCTCTCACCTCTTGAGGGGGCGTGGGAGGGGAGTAAGAGAGAGGCTATCGTGGTTAAACCACGACAGTCAGTAGCCCACATCTTTTCTCTTTGACCACGCTGTATTTTATGTCTTTGACATGAAAAACACAGTGGTAAATGTACTAAATCTCTTTATATTCCAATTAGGTAAGTGGTTTCTTTTGCAAGTGGAAATGAGTGTTCATGCTTCACTTACTACAAAGTAACATGCCAGTAGAAAATGAAAGAGAAAATCGAACAGCAATAAATATATAATACAGAGAAAAGTCAAAGACTTTATATTGATCTCAATGCTAGAGCAGGTCAGCACTATCTTTATGATTGACAGCTTAATGAAAGCAAACATATTTTTAAATATTATTTGTTCAATATTTATAACTGTCAGTGAAACTTCCCATTTCCATTTCTAAACAAACTGATGCCTTTCTTTGGACTACTGCAAGCACTTCATTTATGTAGCCTGGGTACATGGAAGCACGTCAATTTATGTCAGTGAGGAATTTGTCTCACATAGATTTACTTTGCTTTGTTCTCCCAAAAAATGACTAAAGGTTTGGACTTGAACCCAGAATAAATATGAGACAAAATCTGTAAATGGGTTATTTCAAATGAAGTGATTTTTCAGTGGTTACATTAATGGTTAGAGAATCTACGTAAATAACATTTGCAGCTCAGCTTTGCATTTTGGCTCATTGAAAAATAAATTTATATTCTTTAATAAAAAAGCTTGTGAGAATCTTGACATGAATGACTCAAATAGACTTGCTCAAGAAAAGAAAGATTGCAACAGGACCAGGATGGCTGGTAAAGCCTGACACTTTATCCAAAATTGTGGGTTTGACAGCCTAAGAAAGATGAGCTGTTAGAAACAGCAAAAAAGCCTCCACAATATCACATCAGAACAAATAAAGTCAACATAGATAAATAGGATAATAACCCTGATAAATCTGAAAAAAATGCCACAACCGTCAGGTTATAGTTAGACTGAAACTTGATTATGGTGTATGCCAAGTAAATCTGCAATACATCATCTGTATGTAGAAGACAATTTAAAAATTTGCATGAAAGCAAGCTCAGAAAGAAATATGGGATCTCTGACTCCAAAAATCTCTTAAGGCTTTTCTTTTTCTAATATAGAGAGCAAAAAATGAGCTTGAAAACTCAACAGTTGAAACAATCTAATGCATTTGTTTATGTTCCAGACCGCCACTGAGAAAACAGAATTTAAAAAGCTTACCCAGCATCTATGTCTATGCAATTCAAGCAGTATCAGAAATTTATCAGAAGACCTTTTCAGATCATTACATGTAGTATACAGGTTAGAGGCAAATTAGACGCCTTTTCAAAGACAGCTTGTGCAAAGCATTACACAAAAACTAATGGGAAAATCTTTTACATCCTTCCAAGTGAACACTGAATAAGACTAGAGTTCTGAACAGCCACTTTCTCAACAGACTGGAAACCATTTACATTGATTCTACAATAGGTCGAGAACATCTAAAACTTTTAGTGTTTTGATGACTGTCAGAGAGTTTTATTGAAGATTGTTTTACATAGTGAACAATGGATTGGTCCCTCAAAGGAATTTAACATTCGTAAGACACACTTGAAAAATTAAAACCCTTCCCTTTTACCCCTAGAGATACCAGATTTTTCTCAGCCTGGAGAATATTTGAGCTATTTTACCTCTTTTAATTACCAGCTGGAATTGAAAAATACAAAGGAGCACTATACAAATCAAAACAGGGGGCTTGGGAAGTGTTAGGAATCAGTGATAATGAGGAGATACGGGAGATATATAGACCTATGTCAAAAAAAAAAAAACAAAAAACAAACAAAACAAAACAAAAAACTACTTCAGATGAAGTTCATGTATCTGTAAGGCAACAACATTTTATTTGTGTTATCCAATCAGTAGATAAAGAAGTCAATATGTGCCATAGCGTTAAATAGTGGTAAATTAATATTTGCCTAGAAAAATAAGTGAGGTACACCTGCTGAAAACTCTCACCTCTGAAGGCAATTAGAAGAAAATTCAGATATGGAAAAGAAAAATGGTCTGGTATTAGCAAACCCTATGCCAACATGTTACCATAAATAACAACAAAAGTTAAAGGCATTTACAGAAAAAACACTGTAGAGGAGCAAGAAGCAAGACTCAGTCATCCAGTTTGCTTCTGTTTCAGGACCATGAATTCCATGACTTTATTTTATCTTAAAAAATGAATCTGCTGCTCATATGTGCATATTTATAAAAGCAAGTTCTTAGCTTATCTATTAATCAGTGTCAGTTTCTACTGAGAAAATCTATCAATGGGTATCATGAATCATCATGATCAGAAATTATTCTAATAACTTTCAGCTATTAAACAAGATTTAAAGTTATATATATATATATATAATATATATGCATAGATATATATAGATATGCATGAAATGTCAAACAGATCAATGATAACTAATTAGTACAGTGTAGAAATTATGTCTGTCTACCTCATGCAATCAAGATTTCTTTAATAATTGTACTGGAACCTGTTTTTTAAGCAATTAGAACTCAGTTGCCAGCAAATACCTTCGATTAAAAGAAATGGCATTTTTAAATCATATAGATGAAAATTAAATGGAAATTAAGACTACCTTTGCCTAATAGGCAATCACGAACAGGAAGATAGGAACTCCCAAGACTATTCAAGTAGGTTTGGTTCTGTATTTCCCAGTCTTTTGGAATAATGTTGAAGTGATACCATGGGACTGACTTTGCATGTGTTCATTAGCAGGAGTTCCAGTGCCTTCAATAAGAATCCTATGTACCCTGTATCTAGGAAGATGAGTCTGTGGGACATGATTCTTGCCAATTCTTAGACGTGTACAAACCAAAGAACTGACACAAAAACTTTTTCATGTTGATGTTATTTGCTGCTGGGCACTCATCACTCCTAGGAACTTTGGTTAGAAATCTATATGTGCTGCAACATATTTGAGAACCCTGCACTGAAAATTTAACTATTATTTATTGATATTAAACTTGACAACTAACAGTATAAGCCTCACATATTGTGTCAATTATGTTTTCCCTTGGGATGCTTTGAAGATTTACTTTAATATTTAATGTGCTGTTAGCACCAATGTTACAGACAGAAAATGAATTAAAAGTCCTAATGAAAAGTGGATGGTTTTAGATAATTCTTCGGCAGATTTATTATCTTATAAAAGTGGTGTTCTAAGGCATTTTGAAGACACAAGGGATCATCAATAAAATACAGTTCCTCTCATGTCGGTCCATGTTGTTAGCACTTCAAGTTAGAATATAATGACTGTTTAAGGCCCATAAGAATTGAGAGGTGATCTTCACCCCATTCCCAAAAGAAATGTAGAGAGATACTAGGAATTTAAGTTACTCTGAGCAGTAAATGAACTGTAGTGCTCTGAGGACAAATCTGACTGACAAAAAATAGCCAGATGCCAAGGCATAATGCTTTTTTCTAGGCTTTAGTTCAGCTAGATAACAAAGATGGTGCTGCAAGATTTATTATGAATGAATTCAGTTCTGATAATGGACAGAATGGTGTTTATTTAAATTTTATATTTCTGTACCTCCAGTTAGAGTGTGTATGAAGAGAAGGCAAATAACTATATATGTTGTAGAGACAATGAAAGTTATTTCCTGCCTTTAAGGAATTGAAGTTTTTACATCATGCTTAATACTGAGGTACTTCCCTAACTGTGAAGTCAATAGAACAGGTCACAGTCTTAGAAGTCAGGCTTACAGAGAAGCAAAAAAGTAATATGCAAATATTAAAAGGAGAAAAAAAAAATCAAAAGGCTTTATAGATAAGTGTATTTTCATTTTTATAATAATGACCAAGTAAGAATCCATCAGTCCTAGCTACTGGTATTGCCCTGAGAGCTGTTGTTAATAATGGACTTACCTTAAGATAACGGTTGCACAGTCTTTGATTATAGCTTTGTATGATGATTTGAAAGAAAGGCTACAGAATATTACAAACATTACATTTTTAAACTATCTAGTAGCATTTTGGGAGAACACGGTAGGAAGTGAAAGAAAGTAATGCAGGAGGAAGCATTTGCAGGAATATGAATACTAATAGAAGATAAATAATAATTTTCTTGGTCGAAGTATACGGAATGAAATTCTAGATCAGATTAAGCCTTTAGACATTATGTCAGCAATATCAGAACAACCACAAGGTTTCTTATCATGAAGCTTAATGAAGTTTGGTTTTGTTTACATTTCTAGGAGATAGTACTTCACAGGGAGATATTACAGCCCAGGGAAAGCAAGAAATTCTCTCAAAATAAGATAGTAAATAGCCCTGATAAGTGTAGCCTACTTCCAAATTTATACCTCTGGTCTTCTGGTCAGACAAAATTTTTAGTTCATATACTATACTAGCATTATGACTGGTGTCCGATAGTGATGTCCCATCTCAGCCAATTCAGAATACTTTTTGCTATGAGTTTTAATACATAACATCCTGACTATCTTTCTAAAATTTCAGCTGTAATTTACACAAACTGTCAACAAATCCTTCATTTTCTGATTAAAAAAAGTATGACTACATTCTGCTTTCTGATAATATGTGTACATCTTATGTACTTTGCACCTTAGAAGAAGCAGCATGTCTTTTAAATGATCTAGGGTATAAATATTGGACTATAAAGTGTTAATTCAAAAACACCTTCCTTGCTGGAAAAAAATTAGTCCCTTTCAAAATGCCGGTATGACTTTCTCCAAACATGCAAAAGGATAAGGGAAAGACTTGCAGGCAGTTATTGAGAACATTAAAACAAACAAACAAACAAACAAAACAACACAGAAACTATAACTCATGTTTATGAATCATCCGCAGCATGCTGTTCACCTGTTTTATTTATTTTGATTTTTAACTCTCAGGAAAAAAGCATGCCTTGATAGGTGCTGAAAATTGATCTAGTAGACTATCATTAACACTTGTCAGTGTACTGATGGAGGACATTTCTGTCATGATACACTTAAATACCTAATAAAATTTAAAGTTCTGTTTCAGCGTGGAAAGAAATAGACCAGTTGTCTGCTGTGATGATGTGGTTTGAGAGTGATGGCCACCTTGATATCTACTAGTGGACTGAAAGCAAAATCTAATAACTACATATGAATTCTGAGTGCAGCTTGGAGAATAAAGAGGCAGTCATTACTATTCGCATGCAGCAAAGTTATAAAAGCTGGTGAAATGCATTTTTTTTTAAAGGGTTCATTTTTCAGGACTGTTGTCACATATTTTACTATTTGGAAAATAGAATGTGCTTTTATTTTGCTTAGGTTGGTGAAGAGGAGAATGGGGGCATAATAGGGGACAAGAGAGACTTCTGAGATGAGCAGTATGCAAATATCCTAGCATCAGATTTTGTCATTTGTTTTACACACGGTAAACAAATTAAAGGAAACAAAGAAGCAAACAAGCAAAGATACCCATAAAACTGGTGCTCAGAGATGCATTGTGGAGTTGCTAATGGAACACCAAAAACAGAGAGAAAGCAGAGAGAAATACTACATGTATTTACTGTGTCAACATAACACTTGTTCTAAGACTCTATCTCCAAGTATTACTTCAGAACAAGTAGGTTTTATCAAAAACACTGAAACAGAAATAATGACCTAAATCAAATCTTTAAAAATAACTATTTAGGAAAAACACAAAAATAAATGCTGAGTAGTCATATTCATAATGTTCACACTTTGTTTTTCTACACATACCTTATGTGTTTGAGAGATATTTATAGCCTTAAAAATTAAAACCATTTTACAGTAAATTTTCTCCCAGTCTTGACGCTCACAATCAAATTAAGACGAACAAATCAACATACCTTACCAAATACACATGTGGATTTAATTTGTTGGCATTTTCTTATTCAGAAAGGTATTGAAATGCATGACTAACTTTGCACAGATAGAGATTATGGTTGAGAAAACAATATGAAATCTACTCTTTGATTTTTCCCCTTAGCAAAAGTGGTGTTTTATGGTTTTATTTCGTTCATACTTGTCTAGATAAGTTTAACATCTTGAAATACTTGATAATTATATATTTTAAAATGTGTGTGGTCTTTATGCATGCTTACACAGAGGTACACCTTTGCACTATACAACTGTTAGGATCCTCCATCAATAGGTGCTGTGTCTTTACGTCCTCTGATCACAGCCCTGGTGTCAACATGAGAGGATACCTCTCTTCAAATTCTGCTGACTGGGATATATATGTTCTGGTGACCATTGGCATGAAAGATTTATTTTTTTTCAGGGAAACTGCAGGAAAACAACTGTCTTAGCAAGATGTTTTCAAGTTAGGGGTTAAATAGTATCATATATTTTTTTAGGCTATAGGTAACCGCTTTACCATACATCCAACCTGCCAGTGCTCTCATATTCAGTAGAGAATGACAGAAGGTTACACCATTACCTTTCTAAAAACCAAATCACTTTTTGCTTCTCTCCAAACATGATATGGCCCTACCTGATGACAAGGGAAATGTTAAGTGAAGAAACTAATCCTACTTGGAGGGTTTAGAGAGGACATTGATTCATTGTTGGTAATACATCCTTATACGAACAATATATACCAGCAACATCTTTCTTGATAATCTTCGGGTCTTGCTCAATCCAAGGTAGACAAGGAAATGTCTTTTCATATTCTTCTCCTCAAATATAGTCACAACCACATACATTCCTATGCTATAGGTAGGAAGCCTTACTACACAAATCAACTTAATTTTGTTCTGCATCTTCCTTATGGTCAGGAGTTCATCAGCACAGCAGCTTCCAGGTACTACATTCATCTTTTAGAGGCAGAAAGAGAAATTTAGTATGAATTATTCAAGCTCTTTTTTTTTAATTTAGTACAAAATACTGATTGATTACTGGCAGATTTCAGACCTCCATCACTCCTGTATACTCACTGTATCTCCATACCAAGCTGAGGTAAGGTTTTAATTTCTCAGTAGCCATTTCTTTATATGAATTATTGATATCCTATCTTACATTTAATCATTCTTCGGGGCCTCATTTTCACATCTTACTGCATTCTCTATTGTTCTCTTTATGTCACTATCTAGTTCTCACTTTTTACTTCCCTTCATTCAGTTTTTTGCTAGATGTCTGTTTTATTTGCTTTCTGCTCTGAAGAACTTCATCTGTGCATTTTCTCCTTTCCTACTATTCTTTCTTGTTTGCAATAATCTCCATGACACATGAACTTTGACATTACACTATTGGCTGTGCAGAGGTATGCTAATCTAGTAGTCTAATCTAAAACTTGTGGAGTCAGGTGTCTAGATTATTGGTCTAGAAATACAGAATGTATAGGATGTGCTGGTTAGGAGGTTAGTCATTACTCTGCCTATTGTGAATAGCATGATATAGGAATCTCAAGGCAAGACATCTTACTGGTGCCATGAACCCACATGAATTTTTTCATTAACTAAAAATGGCCTGAATTCAATTCATGGCCCCAAAATAATGAAATGATCCCCCTAGAGGTCCAGATGGAGTGTGCCTGCAGCCCTCATGGAAACACTGCTGCTGCCTGGTGCATTCAGCGAGATTCCTGGACTGGCTTTTGAAAATCTAATATTGTACATTAGACCTCCTTTTCCCATTT